>NW_007728496.1:78410-91918 GCF_000696425.1 Galeopterus variegatus
AGCAATGGAATAGCTGGGTCACATGGTAGATCTATCTGCAATTGTTTGAGGAACCTCCATACCATTTTCCATAGAGGCTGCACCATTTTGAAGTCCCACCAACAATGTATGAGAGTTCCTTTTTCTCCGCAACCACGCCAGCATTTATCTTTCAGCGTCTTTTGGATATTAGCCATCCTAACTGGGCTGAGATGATATCTCAGTGTGGTTTTGATTTGCTTTTCCCAAATGCTGAGTGATGCTGAGCAATTTTTCATGTGTCTGTTGGCCATTCATATATCTTCCTTTGAGAAATGCCTATGTAGGTCTTTTGCCCATTTTTTAATTGGGTTACTTGTTTTTTTGTTGTAAAGTTGTTTCAGTTCCTTGTATATTCTGATATTAATCCTTTGTCAGATGTATATTTTGCAAATATTTTCTCCCACTCTGTTACTTGTCTTTTAACTCCATTAATTGTTTCTTTTGCTGTGCAGAAGCTTTTTAGTTTGATATAATCCCATTTGTTTGTTTTTCCTTTGGTTTCCCATGCTTTGGGTGTCATATTCATGAAGTCTGTGCCCAGTCCTACTTCCTGAAGTGTTTCTCCTATGTTTTATTTAAGAAGTTTTATTGTTTCAGGGTATATATTTAATTCTTTAATCCATTTTGGCTTGATTTTAGTATATGGTGAGAGGTATGGGTCTAGTTTCATTCTCCTGCATATGGGTATCCAGTTATCCCAGAACCATTTGCTAAAGAGGCAGTCTCTTCCCCAGTGTATAGGCTTGGTGCCTTTGTCAAAGATCAGATGGCTATAGGTGTGTGGGTTGATTTCTGGATTCTCTATTCTATTCCACTGATCAGTGTGTCTGTTTTTATGCCAGTACTATGCTGTTTTGGTTATTATAGCTTTGTAGTATAGTTTAAAGTCAGGTACAGTTGGCCCTATTCATATAAAAGAATAACTGGGTAGATGCCAAATTCCCAAATGTTATGAGAAATACAGAATGAATGGCTTAAATATATGCCTAAATGAATGCTTGTCATGTATTTAAGTGAATATTAAAGTGCCAGAGGAAAGGACAGATTCATTAATGAAACCCATGAACTTGAGCAGCTAGAAGACACAACAACCACAATTCTTTGATCTTGTTAAGACAAGTGAACAGATATGATGTTGATGGCGGGGAAGGGGGGAGAGGGAGGGAGGAAAAGAGGAATTGGTAAAGGGACATGACAATCAACTATGTTGTATATTGATAGAATAATAAAAAAGAAGAATTTGGGTCCAGATGAAAACAAACAAAAAAAGTTAAAATTGACTCAGTTTGTTACCTTCCCTCCTCTACCTCCCAAATGGGATCCCTTTACTGCCCATCTTTTTAACCTTTTTTAAAAAGTGCCTCTTCTTTGTGAAGAAGAAGAATTTGTGTTGTTAATTGGGTAAAGAATTTTAAGTTTCTAGACTGTCCTTGATTCATTTAGAAAACTTACTTTTAAAAAGGCAAAGACAAAGGTGCCTTAGCCCAGCCACTGTCAGGTGGTTTGTCTTGGAGGAGGGTGGGAGGGATTTTCCTGTTAATCTGCTTTGTAAAGCACTGATATGCCAACTAGAGGGTCTAGTAAGTCTCCTCTCCCCAGCAGCCTCCTCCATCTTGTTCATTTATTCTTAGAATTGACCTTCAGCAAATTTACCTGCATTTGCACAATAAAAATCAGCATAATGTCAGATTCTCTCCCTGCTGATGTCGGCTCCATTCATCACAAATGGAAATGGGATTGATGCACAACAAAGTAGTAGAAAAAAGTTGCTTTAAAATCGCCTCTGTGTGTGTGTGTGCGTGTGCGTGTGCACGTGGCCACGTGCAATTTTTAGGATAATGTTGGGTCCGTGGCTAATGTCCCTGAGGGGGCTATCTAAGGGCATGGAAAAAGTCTTCCATGACAAAGTTTAACAGCTTTTTAGTTCAGCGCGATTGTTTGTCTTTGCTGTGGGTGTCAGTCCTTGAGAATGTTTAGTGATGCTGGTCTCCTGGAGTGAAATTCAAACATTATAGATTTCTGGGGAAAAAGCAAACTCATTTTTATTCATATAGTCAAGAGCACCATCTTACTCAAATAAAAAAAAGAAGAAAAGGAATACATTTTTTGAAAGCTAAAATAGATACAGTATTCACACTGATCATCAGCAGTTTTTCTCAATTGCAACTTGTGGTCAGTTGTTTATCCATTTATGTGAGAGATAGAAACCATTTCAGGATACTCTCTTCTCTAGTTTGGGTGGGTTATGTACATTTAAGGCAGTGGCTTTTAACCAGAGGCAGATTGTGCCCCAGGAATCTTTTGGCAATGCCTAACAATGCTTTTGATTGTCACAACTACTAACATCTCATGGGTAGAGGCCAGGATGCTGCTAAAGATCCAACAATGCACAGGAAAGCCACCGCAACAAAGAATTATCCATCTCAAAATGTCGATAGTGCTGAGATTGAGAAACTCTGAATTAAGGTTTGGCTTAAGTTTCCCAATGCATTCTTTCTGTGCCATGTACAGAAAGACTTCTGGGTCAAGAGATAAGATAAAATAGAACAATAATAATTAGTAGCACCTTACTAGTTACTCACCTCTCTATCCTAGCCTTCATATCTGTATAAAGAGATAATAGTATCGTTAAATGATACCACCTTAAATGTATATAGAGTTTATTTGAAGTTATATGCAATTATTTGTTCATTCAGATGTGAAGGCTAGGATTTGGAGAGAGGTAATTTTTTCCAGGGTTCTGGTAGTGATGAGACAGGCCTGTGATTTAAGTGTCTGTCTTCTGCTTCAAGTCCTTCTGCCTCAGAAAAATTATAATCCAGTGAAGTTGCAATCTTACAACAGCTAAGTGTGTTTGTTGCGAAGCATTCTGGGATCCTTTCCAGTTCGCATAAACCTGTTAAAGATATGTTTCAAGCTGATCAACAAAGTGCTCTCAGAAATGAAACCAGTAAAAAGAAAGGGCTTAGAGCGGGCTAAAGATGTCACCACTGTAACTGTTCATCAGGTACTTTGTTTCTTTGGGTTGAACATCCTCTCACTAAAGATGGCACTAAGATCTTAGAAAATATGTTTCCCAGACTCATACAGAGGTGGCTCCCACACGCTTGTTTTCAAAAATGCTACAAGTCTAAGCATGATCTGTGGCCACTTAGCCTTATTACTTTGTATGAACTGACTTTGTTAGGACACGAAGCACATTGGTGTCTTAAATAAGTTGACATTTTTCTTTCATTTTATCATACCAACATCCCAGTGATGGAATAAAGGTCAGATCATTCCATTACCGTTTTAACACAAGAGAAACAAGGACCTAGAGTTCAAATTAGTCATTCACTTATTCATTGGTTTTTATGTGCTTTCAGCAAATATTTGTTCAGTGCATGCCATGTACAGGTCACAGTGATGAGCATTATAATCTACTAGGGAATCAAATTTGGGATAAAGAACTTGAATTAAGATCACCCAAATCCTAGAGTGTCCTTATTTTTGTATGTAGTTCAGATCAATATTGTATAACTATGGTTTAAATATTAAGTTATAAATAATGTATATTAAGGATGTATTACTATGTGCTAGAAACTCTAAGTGTTTTGCATGTCTTATCTCATGTAATCCTATAATAACCCAATGAAGTGGGCCCTGTCACTATTCTTTTTTTACAGATGAGGTCAATGAGGCTTAGAAAGATAAAGCAGCACGTAAAGGCCCATAGCTCGACAGTGGCAGAGCCAGATTTTCATCTGGATTTATTGGACTCCAAAGGCTGATGGCTTAACCATCTCATTATACAATCTCTTCTCTCTGTTCTCTGGACTTTGCCTGTTTCTTGTCTCTTTTACTCTAAGCAAAAGGTAGCCAGGGCCATCCCAGCCTGACATCCTTCCTGAAAGTCGTTAGTTATTTTAAATTACAAATGTATTATACATGCATCTCCCTAGGAGATAAAGGAAAGGCAGATTTGGAAGGCTGGTTTTGCCTACCACAGACTGCACTTTATGCCACAAGCCCTAACAAGGAGCAGTAATATTACATAACAAGTGTCTGGTGAGTACTGATATCCTATGAAACCCAAAGGGGTAAGTTAGCTTCCATGTCAAGAAGATGGCACCTGTGACAGCTTGCTGTACTGTATATAGGTCACCAGGGCAAGTTGCAGGAGAAGCTAAAATGGGTGCATGAGTGTGTGTATGTGTGTTTATAGATGAATGTATCTATGTATCTAATCTCACTTTTTAGCTTTTTAAACTATCTTAGTTGTTTTTTTTTTTGCAAATTTAAGACAGGTCAGAAACCCAAATGTGATTGGCTGCCCATAGCATCTCATCATTATTGTTTTAAGTTGGGGAAAAGAGAGGCAGCTTCAGAAAAGACACTGCACTGACATATGTGAGTGTGTGTGTGAGGAGTGCATGTATCTATGTGTGTTGCGTATGTGTGTTGCATATGTGTGTTTGTGTAAAAAATTATGTGTACATATGTATATATGTGTGTACATCTATCTAAATATGTGTATATATACACATCTATATCTATACATATGTATACACACATCAACAAAACTCATAGTTTGAAACTCTGGAATTTTGAGTTTGGGTAACATTATTATTATTACAATTTATATTTGGTTTCTTAGATAGTCTAATACAGTTCTAATTTTCAAAATTCTCTTTCACAATGAGTGTATGTATTTATTTATGGAACAGAGAATATGATCAGTATACCTAGATTTAGTATCTTTGGATACAAAACTAAATAAAAGTGCATTTAAGGAAATGCCAAACTCGTAAAAACTGGCTTTCTTATCCAAACCAGTTGCTGGAATTTCGAACTATGTATTTTCAAATTTATTCATTAAAAAAAAATAAAAATAAAAAAAACACAAAAACAAAACCACCAAATGAACAGTGATAATGCTTAGGAAGAAAAGAAAAAGAAAATGTAGGTGTATGATAGCACAATGGTTATTACCCTAATGGTACGTTGCTTACCTATTTGTTAATTTACTATCTCCTTGCTGATTTCACTTTATCACTCATGGGGTCCCTCTGGCCCTACACAATTTGTAGGTGAAGCTAATTATCTGCTTAATTATTTAAAGCTGTAGTAAATAATTTATAATATGCATATTGTAAATAAATACTAAAGCTCAAGGGCATATTGTAATAATAACCAAACACTTTCTAGTCTCCTGCAAATAACCTTGTAAGCCTGTTTATACGAATACCAAAATAGTTGCTCAAAAAAAGAAACGGCATTCTTGTATAGCCAAATGAAAGCTATACTTATCTGTTTTTATGTCCTGTAGACATAACAAGCAAATGACTGAATTTTGGGCACTCTTAAGGATACAGTAAGCTATGTTCTCATTCATAGCTGTGTGCTTTGCATATTATTGGAGAATGTGAAAGGTGTTTGAAGTCAACCTATGCAAACAGAGCTTTCCTGGTGCTCCTTGGGATCAGTTTGTTTGCACACAAGCCCACATCTTCAGAAACTTAGCCTGTCTCCCAGCCCAGGGCTCAAATGACAGTCCAAGCACAGATTCCTCTTCCAGGGGCCTGTCAGGTGTGCTCACACAACCAGAAGCGCTTGTGAACTAATCGAGTATGGTTATTCATTTTTTCCTTATGCCCCCTGCAGATGTGGTCTTAAAAAGCATAAGATTAAAAAAAAAGTCAATTTTTTTAGCAATTAAATGTTCTAATTAGGCTTAAGGACACTTGAAAGAGTGATTATTTTTTCCCCAGAATTTTGGAGCAGAGGGGAGGTTTTACATCCTCCTAGCTTTAAGTTTCACTGTCATTTTATTTATTTCTTCACTTTTAATTTCAGAGGAAAATGTTGAATCAGGAGAATTTTTCTTAAAACATTCTGCCTAGCTTAGAGAAGAACAGACTAATGTATTTTTGTAAATCATGGGGGGGGTAGGGAAGTGGGGGATACCAAACCTCCCTCAACACCCTGTTTCTGCTATAAAGAAATGGATTTATGAATTACTGGAAAGGTATCTTACTAAAACCACACAGAAACACAAACTTAGAGGAGTTGCATTTCAGAGAATACCACTGTAAACTGTTAATGGAATCTGCTTTAAATTGGTCACCCCTTTAGATTGGTGACAGCATCCAGCTTAGTTGATAAAATCAAGAATCGTTGTGTTGGCTGAAGGAACTTAAATAATGATCTTAGTTGAATTCCTGTTTCCCACCTCTTTCGGAACCAGCAGAGCACTGGGTTGAACCTTACAAACAAAATAATTTGTCCAAATTAAATGGACACATTTAAATAATATCAGCACAACCCTTGACACTTTTAAAGTTAAAGACCCCTTTGATTAGATTACTCAAAGATCTCCAGATACATTTTACCAGGGATTATCAAGTTCCTCTTTACATATATCTCTGAAGCTTTGAATGTGGTGTCACCACAGATAGGGGAGTCTGAACTTTGCTGGTATAAATGTTGAGTGGTGATTTATTGGGGCCTTGCTCACATTACTTTTTCCGGACCTCATCCAAGCATTTGATGACTTGGGTCAGTTTGTTGCACATTGATGTATACCAAGTGACACCCACTGAAATTACCTCTTTTCCTTTTCAATGCAGTTTGCTTGTACATAAGTGTAATGTCAAATTGTTTACAGGTTCTTTTTGTGTGTAATTGTGATAGCAGGTTTAGCTCAAACTTTAAAGGAATCTGTTTATTGAATGGTGTTAAAATGAATGTGCTTATTACAGTATAAACATCATTAATTATGGACTCACATGAATGCATGTCTCCATGTTGTCAATTCCCAGCAGCTCAGTTATTCAGCAAAAAGTCTGCAGTCTGTGAATAACAAATATACATAAAGTACTGTGACGCTAATAACTCTGTTTTTACCTTGGTATGTAACACTGTAGATCTTAGCCTGCTGTATTTCTTTCTTACCTATTTGTTTTTGCAAGAGAAACATGATAAGAAACATGATAAGACTAATTGTCCCAATGAAATTGCACAAAGGCAACTGCCTATAGATGGAAGAAGAGCCCTGAGCAACATATAAATATAAACATGCATCTCTATGTATGCAATATCTACAATGCTAATTACTACCATCTATTCTCACTGCCAATGGAAACAAACTACTATTTTCTTTGGAATCACTGATGGATATAAAGAATTAGTTTGCTATTATCTGCTTTCATATTCTGTTTAGTTCTTATAGTATGGTGAATGATACAGGTGCAGTATCAGTATTGTAAAATTGTATGGTGAAAACTGCAAAAGTCATTCTGTGGATATATTTTAAAAGGCAGAACAGAAACTATATTTCAGATTCTTGTGTGAATATAATTACAGAAATAGGTAACTATTTTTATGTGTTTCCATAAATGACTGCATTTCATATACATTGTAATTTAGCACCAATCATAATAAATCATTTGGTAAAATTTAGTTGTTATATATATATCTATTTTCAGTATACATAAGAGACTGATGATTCAACATTATTTCATGCTAATTCAAGAATTTTAGATAAAAGATAATTACCATTGCAATTAGTTTATTTCTGGTTTGTTTTTTCAGCTTGCTGAATTGGGGCACAAAAAAGGAGGAGACATAATAAGTTGGTTATTTAACACACTTAGAATGAAACAGCAATGAGTAGAGGCCCTGCCTCTGCCTCTTGTTGATCGGTTGGCTTTGTACTGTTTATCAAACCTCTTTAAATCTCAGTTTCCTCATCTGTAAACAGGAAATAAAAATAATAGATACTTCATAAGGTTCCTGTGAGAATTAGATAATCCAAGTAAAGCATTTGTCATGGTATCTAGCACATTAAATACATACTTAATAACCCCTATCCCTTCTTATTACTACTATACAAAGATGCAAATTTTAAAGAGGAATTTGGCTTCAACACTGAATATCTGGGAAAAAAAAAAACCCAAAAACAAAAAACTTTGCCTCCTTAGCCTTTTATGACATTCCCTATAGAGCTAAGCATTCAGTATGTTTTCTTAATTAGAATGGAAAATTATACAGCTCCTTAAAAAGATGCTCAATATTGTTAACATTGCATCAAGAAATTCAAATTTAACCTATAAAGAGCTATGTTTACATACCCATTAAAATGGCTGAAGTTTAAAGGATTGAAAGTACTAAATTATTGCTGATGATATAGAGCAACCGGAGTTCACATCTAACGCTTGGAGAAGCTATAGAAATAACCTAGCCTTTTGCTGCTGTGAATTGTGTTTGGTGGAACACTTGTCCCATGATATACTCTGAAAAACGGAATTGGACAATGCACAGTTTGAGAAATATAACCTCTTTTACACATCCTACTTTGTAATTTTAAAATGCTCCTTATTGTATTTAATGTTCTGGAAGTTTCACAGTACAGAAACTTTCAAATTTTAACCCAGAATCTCCTATACTTTTCTCACCAACAATGCTTCAGTGTTAGGCACACACTTTGGGAAATGCTGATTTCCTAGTCCCTTCCTTGTACAAGAGGGAAAAGCTGAGGCCCAGAGATGGGCAGAGAGGAGTTTAAGGTGTGGTAGTCCTGGGTCTAGAACTCCATCTATGCTCAGGCTAGGATACTTTCTCCTAAACCACTCCCATGTAAGTGACTGGCAACATTAACGGTACTATTTTCTAAACATTGTTCTTCTAAAGTCACAACATCCATCTGCACAGACACAAAGTAAAGAGACACACAAGGTACTGAAGGTCAGGCAGGAGAAAGTTGAGGGTCTAGGCTACACGAATTGTTCTTTTGATTCAGTCACCTCCAAGATCACTTAGGGACAGGGTGTCATGTCTGCTTTGCCTCTGTAAGCTGGTTATTAGGGATAGTTGCCACTGGGACACAGATGCTGGGCCATGCTAAACCTCAGCCCACAGAGGAATGAAATCTGAGATAAACCAAAGTGGTGGAAGGTTTGGAGGAGGGGGTGGAATTCTCTATGAATTCTTCTGTGGGAAGCTGTGGGCTTTCCTCTGAACAAAGAGAGAAAACCCCTGTGTTGGGAAATCATGAAGTTAATGACATCCAAAGCCCCAGAAATTGCCTAAGTAGAGCCAGAACTTCATGAGATTCAGGTCACAGGGAAAGGCTTTACCTCTGCTGTTGCAGAATAATATAGACTAGTAAAAGATCAGCATTAAAAGAAAAAGTTGGCTGCAGGCTTACAGGCCTTGAAGGATGAACATCAGCAAGGAATTTGTCACTGTTGTTCTGCCTAGTACAGCAGCTAGTTTCTCCACAAATCTGTCACCAGAACACCCCCTAGAGCCTCATATGGGTGATGAGGACACAAGGATGCTGGATGCTCTCTCTACCTACCTGGGAGTCTGGGTGGAAAAGCTGTATGGGGAGCCCAGCCAGGAATATATGATGGTGGATCTTGAGCTCTTTGGGGAGATTTGGGTGTAATATTCCTCATCTATCGCAGTCTGAAGTTAGAATGAGCTAGTGACTACACACAGCTACTGTCCAAAAACTCATCCTTCTGACAAATTGAGTTGAACAGGACTTGATCATAAGGATCACAGCTTTTGGAATGAGGGCAGAGAAATTTGGGAAAAAACACCCCCTTCTCAGACAATACTTCTCCTCCACTCCAATTCCAACTCAAAGGTAGCATTCCTTCCCATGCCTGCAAAATATCTGGAGTCCCCATCAATCTTGGCTTCAATGGCAGCTGCCACTGAAGCAGGTCATGACAGACATTCATCCCAATAAGGGCCTGGTGAGGCTCCAGTCAGGCCGGACAGCTTCAGCTTTGAGTAAGCCAGCCTCACCTGGCAAGGCTGACTGTGTTTCAGCAGCAAAGGCCCAGGAGAGCAGGTTTTTCAAATGTTCAGAATGTCAGGGAGCTCCAGGTGCACATCAGGGAGCCATTGCTTATTCTTAGAAACCATGTCATGAAAGCACCAAAAAGAAAGTCTGGGGACTAAACTCAGTCTTCGACTTGTTTTTCTCTCTCTTCTAATTCACCATATGCCCTATATCTTTAGGGTAACAAGACACAAAACACCCTATGGAACTTGAAGGTAGCTGGGACATTGAAATAGTATTACTGGTCCTCTGTGACTAGGTCTGAGCTCAAACATGTTGTCCAAGCCTCTCTGTCCCCTGCTGGATACGAAGGAATCACTTCTGATGTCCACAAGACATAAAATCACAGAACTGCATGTACTTTCTAGCACAAATGAAGCTTTTCTTCTCTCCATCCTCCTTGACTCTCCACTGCAACCTATGCATTCTTGTTTCCCTCTTTTTATTTTTTTTCTTGTTTGCACAAAGTAAGCACATTTAATAAATCACAGCATCCCTTACCGTCCTCCCCGCCCCCCCCTTTTCTCTAGGCCTCTGTTTTCTCATCTGCTGCATAAATGAGGACTTTGTAGGAGATATTTTTATGCACCATTTTGCCATCCTTCTTCTCCACTAAGTTTTACGTAGGCCCTGACTGGTCTCTTACTTGGAGAAGAAAGTGGGGAGGCTTTAGAGATTCCCACAAGTTGATCGTTTCAGGTTGTCTTTATCTGGGAGAAAACAGTAGGTCTACCAAAGAGAAAATGAAGGACAAGGAGGAGGTAAGTTGGATTCTGGTGGATTCTTTTAAATCGTGTTGTTCCAAAGTCACTGAAAACAGATGGGCTATTCTCACTCTTCCCTTCCCACCCAAGCCATTTCCCTGCTCATTTCCACACATGCCCAGGTTTAGTGACTCATTTTCTGCATTGCCCAGAGCTGCACCTTTTGTTTCAGCAAATCCAGTATGAATTTCTGTTTTATCTTCAACATGCATAAATGAGAAAGGATTGGAAAGAGTGGGAAAGTAGTCAACTTATTGGAGTTGAAGATGAGAAGTGCCACAGTTGGCAGGAAATTGTTCTTCCTCTCTTTGCCCAAGGAAAGAGTGGTCCTCTGTATCTAGAAACAATAAAACATCAAATTACTTTTTAATAAAGAGATAGATACTGTACTCTCTGCCACCTGATGCTAACAAATGTGAGAGAGTATGAGGAGGAAAAGAGAGACCTCAATAATAATGAGATCTGTGTACTTGAGGCATAAAAGAGTTTTTCTTGCTAGAGTAAATGAATATCATGGTAATTACCTTGATCTACATTTTCGGAAGCTGCTACCTGCAGATCCCTTTGCAAAGTCTAGGCTTCATGCTCACAGTGGGATGAACTCCACAATGTACCTTCAGGTTTGCAGCAAATGTGCTCACTTATCTAAAGTTTGCAAAAGCTGAAGCAAGAGGTTCGTATTTGAAAAGAATTGCATCGTGTTTCTCTTAGTTATGTGATCTCCCATAACATAACTTCTCTTGGGTCTGTACAGATATCAAGTGCCTTGCATTGATATCTATGATACTTTGAAGAAATGCTGGAAAATTACCAGATTAAAAGCTAACAAAATAATATAGAAACATGTTCGGGCCGGCCCCGTGGCTCACTCGGGAGAGCGCGGCGCTGGCAGCGCGGCAGGAGCTCCCACCGCGGGTTCGGATTCCATGTGGGGATGGCTGCTGCGCTCACTGGCTGAGCAGCGGTGCTGGGCAACACCGAGCCAAGGGGTGTGATCCCCTTACCGGTCACAAAAAAGAAAACTCGGATTCCATGTGGGGATGGCTGCTGCGCTCACTGGCTGAGCAGCGGTGCTGGGCAACACCAAGCCAAGGGGTGTGATCCCCTTACCGGTCACAAAAAAGAAAACAAAAAAAGAAACATGTTCAGTGCAGTTGTTTCCCATATTTTGTAGTACTCTTATTTTCATAAATAAGTGGCAACCAAAGACAAAAACATACAAGATACGTCTTCATGTTTGAATGGGGAAAAATGGTTATTTCCTGCTTTTTGACATGCAGGCAATATGGATCCCATCCTCTTAGCCCCCAGACAGTGAAAGCACCCAAAAAGGAAAAGGCCTCCAAAGTACACTAGACCCAGGTCCAACAAATCCTATAGGTATTCTAACAACCTTAAGGGCAGAGCTGGAGGAAGTCTCAACACAATTGCAGAGCATTGAGGATATCTTTTAAAAACATGGGAAATAGAACAAAATGACAAGAGGTCAGACAATTATATCTTCCACAGGTACATGACCTTAGGATGTTTCTCATAGATCCAACTTCATTGACTTAACCTCATGAACTTTTCCTTCTTACAGAACTTTCTCTCCCTCTCCACTATTGCTATTTCTGTTCTGATTATCTCGTTGGAATTTCTGAGTAACACTAGAAATAGGGGAGAAAATAACCAGCAAGTAATTGGAATGAAATAGGTTCTGGGAAGGGAAGGGAAAAGGAAGCCTAAAACCTTGCTTCTTAAAGTCCGTCTTATGCATAATCAGCACAGAACCGCAGAATCTCAGGATCAACCTTTCCCTCCCACCTTCCCACCCCACTGAACTACTGAACCAGAATTTGAAATAACAAAACCCAGGAGTATCATACGCACATTAAAGTTTGAGAAACATTGGCCGATAAGGTATGGCACAATGAGTAGGGATAGCTTTGGAGGCAGGAAGGGGATGTTCTGAGTGGGCCATGGCATTAGGTAATGCGGAGGTTGCCACTTGGGCAATAAAAACACCCTCGTGGGTGAAATTATACTCCATGTTTCAATGCAAAAGTTTAGCAGCCAAGTATAAACAAAAATAAGAGAATAAAAGTTAACCATATTTGCAACATCAGTTATTACCATAGTTAACATTTCACCATATGTCTTCTACTTTCTCTGTATTATTCAAGTAGGTAAAATGTCTATTTTTAAGCATACAAATTAGCTACAAAATATATGAATAAATGCTAAACCATATATAATATATTAATATGTACATATATGAGAGTAATTCGAAAAGTTTGTGGAAAAATAGAATTGAAAGATAGTACAAATCTGGCCGGCCCGGTGGCGCACTGCTACAGTGCGCCGCTTGAGAGCGCGGCGGCGCTCCCGCCAAGGGTTCGGATCCCACATACAGACCGGTTCCCGCTCACTGGCTGAGCGAGGGGCGGGCGCGGCACCGAGGGTTGCGATCAAGTTACCAGTCACGAAAAAAAGACAAAAAGGGAAAAAAATAAAATGCTTCTCTAAATGAAAGCATTAAAAAACACACACGCAACAATTATTTTATTATTTCATCTAAAATATTAGCAATAATTCTTACACCATTACTTTTAATAGATATTTGAATGATGGCCAGGTTGAAGAGGAATAAGTATGGGGTTATAGATGTTTCAAATAAATTTTAACTCCATGTGAAATAGTCAGTTGTTCCATGATGGAATAGACTACCTAGGAAGTAACAAATTCCCTGATCTGGTGATTTTAACCAGAAGCTCACCAACACAAGGCCAGGGAAGTGATGGAGGGATTCCAACAGCAGAAGTATGGCTGCTCTTGATGACTGCATTTTTTTATTTAAAAGATATTAAACTATTTTCTTCTTATTATTTTAAATATCTACAAAAGTA
>NW_007728496.1:91928-105037 GCF_000696425.1 Galeopterus variegatus
AAAAAAAAAGGAAAAAAAAAAAAAAAAAAAGAAATATAGTACAAATCTGTCCATGAACTTTTCTAAAGTACTCTTGTATAATTATTTGTGTGTAATATATTAATTTTATAAGGGCAAGAATGTAAATGCTATGTTGTAACTTTCATTTCCGATTGCCACATACTTTGGCTTTTTATGCAAGTACATTTTAGGAAGGATTTCTTTTTATCAATAATATTAATTTTTTAAAACGTTAATACTAAAAAGACTGACTATACTAAGTGTTAGCAAGGATGAATAGCAACAGGAACTCATACACTGTTGGTGGGAGAATAAATTAACACAGTCGCTTTGGGAATCTGTTTAGCATTATCTGTAAAACTTCAGTGAAAGTTCTACAGAGGAAACAATAGCAGATTGAATACGAACAAGAATACATACTGGATGATCCCATTTAGGCAATGTTCAAAACAAAACAAAACAAAAAAAATTAAGCTATGCTGGTAGAAATCAGGGTAGTGGCTACTGTTCAGGAGGAGCAGATGGGCAGTGGTGGGAGATGCAGGACGAGGATTTCTGGAAGGCCAGTAATGCTCCATTTCTTGACCTGAATGCTCAAGAAATATACTCTCATAAAGCAGTTCAGTAAACATTATAAAATAATGCCTTACATTGTAGAAATCGTGGAACATTGAGAAAGTGTCGATCGCTTTTATCATTTTGACGTATGTCTCCCTAATCTTCTCTGTTTCTTTTAGAAATGTCTTTATTTTTTTATCCTAAACCTGTATATTGTATACTTTTAAGATAAAAATCCCAGAAGATCAAGATGTGTAAATTACAAACAGAAAAACAACTGCGATTCCATGCCAATGACAAGTTCTGTTAAGGTGCAGGGCTTATTCAGGAAGGATTTGTTTTAAAAGTAGATCTTTTATATTAGCCACATTTTATAAATGGGGTTTTGTTAACCCCACTTTTTTTTTTTTTTGGCTTATTTGGTTTGTTTTACTAATTCTCTTTCCCATATCTTCCCATATACTGAACTGCTCTTCAAGAAATAAAAGTCAGTCACCGTCATAAGGCTCATTGTCCATGCTGTCTTACACCTTTTGCTATTGGATCACATGTTTGTTTTGGAATTAGAAAAAGGAAAAAGGAGGAGGGAAATCAATGTGACTGGGACCCCACAGGTTTTCCTATAAGAAAGCTCTGTTTGGAGGTACCATGCTACTGGCCCGCAATGACTTGCCTACTTCATACAAAAGCCAAGAGCCATCCTGTTAATACTCTGAGCCATCCCTAGTCTCAAGCCAGTCCATAGCAGAAATCTGGAAGAGAAGAGAACCGGTAACACAAGGTCTCATCCATCTCCACTCTGTGATGAGTTGAGGTGGGTAGGTGAACTCTGAAAAAAATAGTGCTGAGAGGCCCTTTTGAAATCATGTAAATTGGTAGTTCTCAACTGGAGTGAACTTTCCTCCCCAGGGGACAGTGTAAGGTCTGGAGACAACTAGTTGTCATAACTTGGTGGGAGGGTGGGGGGAGTTGCTACTGGCATCTAGTGGGTAGAAGCTAGAAATGCTGCTAAACAGTCTACAATGCATGAGACAGCCTCCCATAACAAAGAATTGTCCAGTCTGAAATGGCAGTAGCGCTGAGTCAACCGCAGCACTGTGAGCAGATAATTGTGGGTGTGTGTATATGTGTGCTGGCTGGGGGTTGGGGATCACTTTCAGATTGGGCCTCAGAACTGGTATGTAGATAAATAACCACTGACAATTTTTTTTCATCTCTAGGGAAGTTTCCGTGATTAGAGGGGAGATAATTGGTTTAGTTCATTCCACAATGATTTGTGGCATAAAAGTCCACATAATTCAAATAGGTTGGTGCTTTGTTGTTGCATAGTGGGAGCCCACACATACATTTAAAATATGCCAAATTAGTGAAAACAGAAATCAAGCAAGGTGGTCTTGTGGGAAATCCAATAAGTTAATTATCTACAGGAGGCAAGTTTAGCTGACACCACCTAATATTA
This sequence comes from Galeopterus variegatus, assembly GCF_000696425.1. NCBI lineage: Eukaryota > Metazoa > Chordata > Mammalia > Dermoptera > Cynocephalidae > Galeopterus > Galeopterus variegatus. Next base: position 93,946 of record NW_007728496.1, read on the forward strand.
GTCTGTTTTTTTGTTGCTTATAACAGAATACCTGTAACTGAGTAGTTTATAAAGAAAATAAACTTTATTTCTTATAGTTTTGGAGGCTGGGAAGTCCAAGGTTCAGGAAGCACATCTGGTGAGGGCCTTCTTGGTGGGGCTCTGGACAGAGTCTCATGGCAAGAGTGCTTCCATGTGCTCTCTTATAAAGCCACCAGTCTACACCCATGATAACCCATTACTCCATGAATGGATTAATCCATTCAGGAGGACATAGTCCTCACGATCCTATCAGCTCTTAAAGGCCCAACCTTTCAAATACCATAATCAGATTTCCCCCTCTTTTAACACTGATATAATGGGGATCAAGTTTCCAACACATGAACTTTTGGGATCAACCCATAGGATCACCCACGCTCCTCGTGAGGCCAGTTGGGAGAAGCTGGGAGAAAGAGCCACCCACTGAATTGATGCTGAGCAGTAGCAGACAGTGAGAAGAGATGGGAAGGGAATGGTGCTAAGAGTCAGGGAATCCGGGTTCTGGTTCTGCTACACAGGATTCACTGGGGACTCTGGGCAAGTCATTCCACAGCTCTAGAACTCTTTCCCCTTAGTAAAACAAAGGAGGGGGGAGAAAATTAACATTGACTGTGAGTCTACTATTTGCTAGATACTTTCATAACTTTCTTTCATTTAGTCCTCCTTATAGCTCAATGAAGTGGATATTGGTACCTTTGTATTACAGATGAGGATCAGAGAGGTTAAGTCACCTGCCCACTGGGAGAAAATTAACATTGACTGTGAGTCTACTATTTGCTAGATACTTTCATAACTTTCTTTCCTTTAGTCCTCCTTATAGCTCAATGAAGTGGATATTGGTACCTTTGTATTACAGATGAGGCTCAGAGAGGTTAAGTCACCTGCCCACTATCACACAGCAAGAAAATTACAGTAGAGTCAGGATTTCATCTCAAGTATCCTGATAACTTTTATTTTTCACATTTCCATAGGTTCTGTTTCCTCAATCTGTAAAATAGAGATGATATATGGCTTTTCTGTGAAGATTTATTTATTTAATTCACACAGCCTAAGAACAGTAGACAATAAGTGCTGAGTATAATTTTTTATCATTATTATTTTGCCATTTATGTTAAAAACAAATGGCCTTTTATTTTCAAAAGATGGCTACTTAGAAATGAAATTCAGTCATTATTAGATACCAATTATGAAATGAATGTGTAAAGTTCCTTTGGAATAAAAACTGCCCTGATTTCTCCTTTCTAGCTGAATCGAGAGAGGCTTAGGACTAGAAATCTTGACCTGGAGACAGAAATCAGGCTTGCCCAGACTTGAGTGCTTCATTTACCAAGCAGGGGTCTCGCCTGCCCTCTGGCAGGCAGACGGGGGGGAAATGAAGCTGCTAATAAGGCTACCAAGATAAGTGCCTTCACCAAGAGCTCGGGAGTTGTGGTGAGTCTTGGTTACCAGGCTCTCAAAATACTCTGGGGATTCTCAACCATCAGAGTAAATGATCCCAGTTTGGGAGGATGAATAATTCAGTGTTAGCTATGAATTTTGGGGAAACATAAGTGTGGGAGACACTCCAAGATGCTAGTTGTTCTGAGAAGCAGTCCCTTGCAACAGGTGGTTTTAGACGTTCCTGTAACCCACTAGCACCTCCTCCTGCTAGAACTCTCCTGCTACCAACCCCCATCAGGCTGCCTGCAAGCCCCATCCTTCGAATCACACCTCCCTTCAAGGTGTGGAAGGCTCTTGTTAAGATGCAAATGTTACTTGAGAGCAACAAATACAACAAATACATGAATTCATTAGCACATATTAACACTTCGTTTGCTTATCAGATTAGCCTTCCCTGGAGAGCAGATCCCTTGGGGGAATGGGAGCTCTTTTGCATTTGTATTGGGTGTAGAGAAGGACCCTGCACTGGGGTTTTGCCTGTACTTAGATAAACCTGTAGAGTTTTCAAAGGACTTTCACTTTCCTGGGCTATGGCATCTTTTGATATTTACAAACTGACTCCAGGCTTAGCAAGAAGCCATGCCCAGAAAGGTTAGTAAATGACTCTAGTAACAACTAGGAAGGGGCAGGGACCTGACCGAAAGCTGGGAGTTCTAAAGCTAAGTTGATGCTAGCAGGTTAGCAGCGTTTTTGCCAGAAGGCAGGGGGTCTGGTGAAGAAAAGCATGGACTTCTGTGCTTGAGTTTGAAGATTTGGGTTTGAACAGGACAAGTTACTTTTGCTTTGGTTTAAAGAAAGACGGAGATAAGGTGTGAATGTATAGTCCAGAGAGCCAGGTGTGCAAGTGTGTGTGTGTGGTCAGAAGAGGGGTGGGGTTTATTTTGCCAGAACTTGCTTTGACTTTATTTACTGCTACCCAAACTGAAGCATGTTGCCTGGATCTCACTATTGCCTCCATTCTCTGTCTCACAGGTAGGGGAAGGAGTGGGATTAGCCCTAGGGGAAATTTGCCACCCCTTGGGACCCTGCCTCTCCTGTATGTGACTTTTGTATGTGTAACAATCTAAAAAGCACCTGACATAGGAAACCTGGCATATAGAAAGGACTGAGGCCAGATAAACATCCTGGACTTGAGTTCAGATAAGAAAGATCGGAGACCTCCTTCAGACAGTTACTAACTGTGCGTTCAGGCCCAGCCCCATCATTTGTAAAGCCCAAGGCAAGAGTACACAGGGAAGTCAGTACACCATATGCCGAAGTGTTTAAAGATTATAAATCAAGTTTAAAAACTGTAAAATAAAATATATTCTATCATCCTAACTTCACTTTCATAAAGACAAAGCATGTAAACCTCTAGTTTCTATATGACTGAAAGTCTACAAAACATCAAAGATGACTCAATTATTATTACATACATCTGGGTTGTTTTGCTAATAAGCTAGCAAAATATAAATGAGTAATAGAATAAAGACATGCATAACTAACCAATTATTATATACTCATTCTCTCAATATTTCCTTGATTTATTTCAGGCAAAACACTAACAATGCTGTTATCAAAATTTTTCCAAATTATTTGATTTTATTAACAGTATCTATCTGAAGGTAAAAAATATAGTTGTATCAAAAATATCCTCAATTTGCTTATATTTTCTCAAAATATATAAATTACAATAAATGTAATAAGTCACAGGTTTTCAAAAAGTTATATTTTCCTAAACAACTGGATATTCTGAAAATTAAAAGGGAAAACTCAAATTGTTATTAATGTCTCAAAAATTTAAAAGTTATTTAAATAAACAATCTTTCCACTTAAATTACATTTTGAAAATTTAATTACCTCTTATTAAATAATTTTATCTTAACAAAAGTATTTATAATTCTGGCATTCAATCACCTAATTGACACAGGGAGAATTGGTAGGTAGCATGCTAAAGGAATTTAAGAGTAATATGAGTTGTTTAACATTGCAGAATATTCCTCAAATTCTCCACTAATTCTTAAACTAAGAATTAATTGGAAAACAAATAGAAGCAAGAAAATGGACGCATAGTGGGGAAAGGATATTTTGTTAATGCTGGAACCTATTGTTCTCATACTATCTGAGAGAAAGGAATTGACAAGTCAATTAATTTGTCTTTTCTTTTAAAACCTAAGCTCTTCTGCTGCTCAAATCCTACCCTGTTCTCTGAAGCAGAATCTGTCTCCAACACCAGCAGCAGTCAACCACATATGTTTCCAGCTTTTGAACATAAGTGCCTTTGTAGAGAGAATAGGGCAAGAGAAGTGGAGAAATGTTTTTGGCCTGAGCAGTAATAGTCAGGAGTGTGGATATTTAGCTTTTGGGGTCACACTGTGAGGGTTTGAGTACCAAGGTACCTGTGAATTTGTAAATTTATTTTTTGTGTTTGCGATATGCAGGTCATGCTAAGGCATGGCACCTGCCTGGAGGAGGGTTACCTCTTGCCTGGGAGTGAGGGCAGTGTTTTATACATGATTTTGAGCAATTCATTTATCGAAGCTTTGCTTCTCTCAATTGAGGAAGGGGAACATTACTCCCCAATCTACTTATCTCATCGTGTGGCGAAGAGAAGTAAGACTGTGTTTGCATGCTCTTTTTAGAATATATTTATAATTTTGGTAAAATCTTGATATTGAAGGAACAGAAACCTTTGCAAAAATAGAGTTTATTGTTTGCCTGCATTTTTTATGTGTGTATGTATTAACAAAGGAATCAAAGATTGAATCAAGTAGATATATTTTTACACCACATATCACTGTGTTTGCATGCTCTTTTTAGAATATATTTATAATTTTGGTAAAATCTTGATATTGAAGGAGCAGAAACCTTTGCAAAAATAGAGTTTATTGTTTGCCTGCATTTTTTATGTGTGTGTGTATGTATTAACAAAGGAATCAAAGATTGAATCAAGTAGATATATTTTTACACCACATATCATGTATTAATCAGCTAGGAATTTCTGTTAAAACAGACTTTCATTCACAGGATTCTGAAAATGTTTTATTCTCTGCCTTACTGATATCCTAAAGCACACTAAAAATTCTAACATGTGTACAAAGTGAAATGGAGATGACATTTTTCTAATGAAGTCAAATCATATAAATACTTGACAGTTCATTTGCACATGAGGTAACATTATCAGTTTCACCTTTTTATGGGACAGACCAGTCACTGAAATCTTGCCTTCTTATCTCTTTATCTTGCTCATTTCTTCCAGTTATACTTTCCAGGTTTTAAAAATGTATTTGGTGCCAGGCCCTGAGCTAGAATTTTATGGGTAGTATCTCATTTAGTCCTTATAATAATCAGGTTCTATTATTATGATCTCCATTCTAAAATAAGGAAATGGAGACTAAACAATTTGCTCAGGATCATATACATAGTGAGTGAAGGGACTGGAAACAAGATTAGTTAAATTTTAAAGCCCTAAATTCTAAATTATTACACTGTATTGTCTGCTATAGAGATTAAGATGCCAACAATCCAGCTTCCGGGATGGACTCACCTTCCACTGACTTCTCTTTTTGGATTAGTGGTGCTGATAGGACTGGAATCAGGAGCCTTCAATGCAGCTTGACTTTAGGAAAAATCTGTCTGATCCAGAATTCTGAATTGGGAGCACCCTGGCCTGATTTGCATGCCCCCTATTGTGCTGCAATACACAAAATGCTGCTTCTGAGGGTTCCGGTTAGGGATACTGTATCACTTCAATGTGAATGAAAAGATCAGCATGTTGTTTTGGACACAGCTGTGCAATCAAAGCCACACAGCCTAGATAGATTTCAGCTAATTGGTTCAATGGAAACTTACAGCTGGAGTGAGATGGAATGGAGCTGTCTGCTGCTGTGCAGGCAGACCAGCCTTGGTCACATTCCCTGGCTGCCACTGGAACAAATACCCTACTTTGTACGAAAGCATGCAGTGGCAGCACATAAATAGCTAAACTATTTAACATTTGCAGACATTCACGGTAATGTATCAGCTGTCAATATGCTGCACACACATTAGGGGGGATTGTGACAGCATTGCTGACACACTATTGATTCATGGCACAGGCTGTTTATCTGTGACAAGAAAACATCAGTTGATATTGACAAATCATCTGAAAATACTTACCTACTTGCACTCTATCAAGTTGAGTGAAATAGACAGTAAACTGACTGCTGGGAGTCAAGATGGATCCATAGGGAGAGAATGTCCTTAAGACATTAGATATTCTCTATAAATACACAACTTTGGTTTGATAATGATTAAAAAAAAATATATAGTTTTTTCCCTGGAAGGCCAAAGACTGAAAATCAGTTATGTTAATAACAGGAAAGAACAAGGAATGAATTCAGAATGGGGCTTGTTCACATAATTCCGTTTTGCTCACTGACCTTAAAAAATGAGTGTGAGAAACTGCCTGGTGTGCAGAGCTAGACAGGCGAAAGATTCTAACCTGTTAGGAAGATGAAAGTATGCCCTTAGTTTGAAAGAGCCTTGATGAAGGTGGAGGGTTTTCACTTAAACCAATATTTTACAAGCACATTACAAAGCTTTCCTCACCATTTCTTGTTGGGGAGGGTTATTGAAGTGCCGTGACATAGCATTAAATATAATGAAAAGAGTAAAGATTTAGTTAGGTGAAGATCCAATGCCCCATTCATTCAACATATTAAAAGCACTAAGCATTTTTAAAAAGTTGCATAGCCTTTGATCAACAAATACTTTTAAATTGCAGTGTATATTCTGTCAAGCTAAAGTATTGCATACAGGTTATCTGGAAAAAAGATTGCCATTGGTCTATAAATACTGTTTTTTAAAACTATTCACTCACTCAACCAAGATGTATTGAGCACGTACTGTGTACCTTGCCCAGTGCTAGGGGGTAAGGATACAGATGAGAACAAGGGTCAAGTTCCTATCATCACAGAGTTTATATTTTAGTTTGAGAGGGAGAGAAAATAATTAAACAAATATAAAAATAACTTGAAGTTGTAATAAGTGACATGTAGGAAATAAAGATAGTTTTAAATGGATCTGACACATGCATCAAGAAAGACCTGAGCGGTAACAGTGAGCAGTGCTGGGCATATACGGATGTTTCTTAAGTCTTCCATGGGCCAGTGCACCCCTTGTGATATAGGGTAGGAAAGTGCAATTATATCTGCTATGTGCCAAGTACTGTTCTAGGCACTCTTATGTAGATTAAGGATTGTGGCAGCTTGGTGTAAAGAATTCAGAATTTGAAGTCTGACTATCCTGAGATTAAATCCTGCCTACTACTGTGACCCAGACAAGTCACTTAAAGTCTCTAAGCCTCAGTTTCTTCATTTATGAAGTAGAGATAATACCTTGTTGGATTGTAGTAAGGATTAAATGAGCTAATATGTTTAAAATATGCGGCATATAATAGATCATCAATAAATTCATCAAATCTTTATAACCTCATGAGATGGGTTGTATTAGTCTGTCTGTTGATTATAACAAAACACCTGGAACTGAGTGATTGATAAAGAAAATGAAATTTATTGCTCACAGTTTCAGAGGCTAGGAAGTCCAAAGTCCAGGGGACACATCTGGTGAGGGTCTTGGTAGTGGTGACAGTGGCTCAGGGGTCTCACACAGCAGAAAATGGTGGAGCAGAGAGAGAGACAGACTTTTTGCATTCCTCTTTTAAAGTCCTCAGAACAATGCCCCTGACCACCATTATTAATCCATTCACTATGGCATGGTCCTGCAATCTAATCACCTCTTCAAGGCTCCACCTTTCAATTAATATAATAGGATTTTCAACCCTCAACAGTTACAGTTTTTCAGTTACAGGGGATTAAGTTTTGGGAGGACATTCAACCCAAGGCATTCCACCCCTGGCCCCCCAAAATTCATGTCCTTTTCACATACAAATACATTCATTTCATCCCCAAAGTCTTAACTTATTTCCGTTCAAAAGTCCAAAGTTCAAAGTCCCATCTGTGAAATAAGAACAAGTTATCTACTTCCAAGATACAATGGTGGGACAAGCATAGGGCACATATTCCCATTCAAAAAGGGGAAAACAGGCCAAAAGAAAGGGATAAGAGGTCCCAAACAAGTCGGAAACCCAGCATGGCAGGCATTAAATCTCAAAGTCGGCAAATCATGTACCTTGACTCCATGTTTGGTGTCCTCTGCACGCTGTTGTGAGGGTTGGGCTCCCAAGTGCTTGAGCAGCTTGGCTACTATGGCTTTTCCTGGTCTCAGACCATACTTCAGCATTCCCAGGCTGGTGTTCCACTCTGGTAGCTCTACAGGTCTGGGGTCCCCATGCCAGTACCATTCTCACAGCTCCACCAGGTATGACGCAGTTGGGGTTTTTCCGCTGCGACTCTGACCCCCTGTTTCTGCTCAGCATTGCTCTAGTGAATCTGCCCCTGCGACAGATCTCTTCCTGGGTCCCCAGACTTTTCCATACATCCTTTGAAATCAGGGTGGAGGCTCCCAAGCCTTCACAGCTCTGGCATTCCGTGAGCTTGCAGACCTAATACCACATGGATGCTGCCAATGGGTCCAGCCACATCTGGGGCCGAATTAGCCACGGCTGGAGCAGCCCAAGCAGCTGGGGTGCCAGTGCTGGAAGCAGCTTCCGCAGGTGACCCTGGGCAATGAGCCCATGGAGGACGCCTCAGGCCCGTTCCCTAAGACCATCTGTCTCCCTAGGTCTTTGGGCCTGAAATAGAAGAGTTGGCCCCAGAGGCTACAGGGCCTTTTCCTCCTCCTCTTGATAGTCCTGTTCTTTCATACTAATCTTAGAACCATTGAATTTTTCTCCTGATGATGCTCTCTGCTTCTCTACCACATGGCCGGGCTGCAAATTTTCCAAATTTTTATGTTTTGCTTCCCTTTTAAATTCTGGCTTTATGTCATGCCTTTGCTGCCATAACTCAGCGTAGGATGATACAAGTAGCCATGCACCTTCCTTAATGCTTTGCTGCTTAGAAATTTCTTCCATCAAATATCCTGGATCGGCACCTTTAAGTTTCACATTCCATAAAATTTGGGGGCACGAACAGAATGCAGCCAAGTTCCTTGACAGTTCAGAGCAAGGGTGATCTTTTCCCCAGTTTCCAATAAGTCCCTTCCCATTTACATCTGAGACCTTCTTTGAGTAATCTATATAGCCTATATTTCCATAAGCATTCTGGTCACCACCATTTCACCAGTCTCTAAAATATTCCAAACTTTCCCTGGTTTTCTTGTCTTCTTCTGAGTTGTCCAAACTCCTCCAACCTTTGGCCAACACCCAGTTCCAAAGCTGCTTCCACATTTTCAAGTGTTTGTTACAAGCAACACCCCAATTATCTAGTACCAATTTTTTGTATTAGTCCATTTCTATTGCTTATAAAAAAATGCCTGGAACTGGGTGATTTATAAAGAGAATGAAATTTATTGCTCAGTTTCAGAGGCTGGGAAGTCCAAACTCCAGAGGACACATCTGGTGAGGGTCTTGTTGGTGACCCACAGGTTTCACATAGCAGAAAATTATGCAACAGTGAGAGACAGACTCTTTGTGCTTCCCTTTTAAAACCCAAAGAACCACACCCCTGTCCACCATTATTAATCCATTCATTATGACATGGTCCTATAATCTAATGACCTCTCCAAGGCCCCACCTTTCAATTACCATAATAGGATTTCCCACCCTCAATAGTTACCACGGGGATTAAGTTTTGGGGGGACATTCAACTCAAGGCATGGGTACTAAGTACAACTATGCTGTGTTTGAGGATCTCAAAGGCTATGCAACTTACTAAAATGTTTGGTGCTTTTAAGGTAATCTAACTGACTAAGCCTTTACTCTTTTCATTATACTTAATGCTATGTCACCACTGCTACCATGGCTTACAGCATCAGCACCACCTCCACCACTGCCACACCCCCCCTAGAATACTTCTATAAGCATCTTAGCTTTGTTAAGCCCTTGCAATGTGACAGACACTATGCTAAGCTGGGGGATATATTAACTCATCTGATTCCCACGAGCACCCCATGTGATAATATTATAACACCTCATTTTATAGGTGGGAAAATGGAAGCACTTTCTAGGCTAAGAAATGAAGTCAACTTCGCTTTCCTAGTAAAGGGTAGAATTGGGATTCAAACCCAAGCACTCTAACTCTAGAAATTCTTTTCATCAGCTGCATACATAGCACATAACCAAAATGAGCTTTTCTAAGGCATTCCATTGTTCTGATTGAGTTGTTCAGGCAGCCACAGGGACCACAGACGATCTGGTTACTGTGGTCATCCCTGCCCTGTAATCAGCTGGACCACCTGGCTGTCTGCTTGGCTGCATCCCAGGTCCCACCCCCAATTTTCTTTTCAGGGAGTAGCTTAGGGCCAGGGAGAGTCTAGCTCAACACATGTTAATTGATAGTGTTATGATAAAGAAAAAGCAAAAGGAAGCTCTATCAATAAGGCAAAGACTTGAAAATAATATGTTCTATTAAAAAGCTTTTCCATGAGTTACTAACAAAAGTCAAAAAACTGCTATTTCCTTATTTGATCAGGTGTCCTGTTAAGGATTGATTGAACTCACACATTTGCCAATTTACTGAAAATAGCTCAAAGTGTCATTAAATTAATTTCCACAGAGTCCAATTTCGATCTGCCCTATCTCTTTGTTTATAGCCACTATTTTCTGGGATACTTCAGGGAATGCTCTTTCTGTTCAACAGATATAGTAGAAGCAGGAAGATATTTTGCTGAATTTATAGGAATCCTTTCCCCTAGCTTGTCTAAATGTCCTTAGCTCAGTTGCCTTTTTATTGTCTCTGAGGTTATTTTGTGTATGATGTTTGTGGTTTGGCTGTATGTCCTGGAAATCAATTTATTTTTCAGTGAAAAGCCTATAAGATCTTTAGGTGAGAAAAAGAGTCACCTTATAGTAAGGTCTTTCGGGAATTTTAACAAAATTGCATTGGGTAAGGTTCAAGACCTAGGATATGCTAAATTCTAGGTTAATGGGGAATCTGGTTTAATGAGACATTGTTGTATTGGAGACGTGTGTGTTAGAAAATAAATCAACTGAAATAACCTATAAACTTTTACTCAATTCAACTAGGAAAAACATTTGCTCCCAGTCACATAGCTTATACCTTCAAAGCCAACTGGCTTCTGCTTGGTTATTGGTGTGACAGACACAAAGTGATACAGTATGCTTTGCCTACTTTTAATCAAATCTTGATTTCTAAGAATAATAAAGTAGTCCTGTGTAGCTGATTTTCCAAATTAGAATTAAAGCAATGTGTTATCCAGAGAGACCTAGTCCACACAATGCTTAGACGTGGGGTCCAGTTCTTGGTGGTCCTGAGTGTGACTATTGCTTAGCACAAGAGTGAACAGAGCAACCTCACCAGTAGTCAAGAAAATGCAAATTATATTAATAATCAGTGTATGAGTGTAGTTCAAAAAGTTTATAAAAAGATTCATGTTATCTTTTAATTCTATTTTTCCACGAACTTTTTCAAGTACCTTTATATTAGTTGTCTGGAGTTGCCAAAGCAAAATATCACAGAGTGGGTGTTTGAAAAAGAAACTGAGGGCCGGCCCGGTGGCGCACTGCTACAGTGCTCCGCTTGGGAGCGCTCCC
>NW_007728496.1:105490-115250 GCF_000696425.1 Galeopterus variegatus
AGACAAAAAGGAAAAAAAAAAAAAAAAAAAAGAAACTGATTTCCAAGACATACAGCCAAACCAGAAACATCATATACAAAATACTAATAATACACCTTCTGAGGTTAGGGCTTCAGCATATGAATTTGGGGGAGACAAAATTCTGTTCATACCAATGAAATACCATTTTTTATTAATCATAATGGGTCCAAAAAGGTTATATCATATGCTCACAAGTTTGGAGAAATGGGCTTTCTCACTAACTTCTGATCAAACTGTGAATTGCTGTTATTTTTATTTGTGTGGGAGGAGTAATCTGACAATATCTACTAAAATGAGATTATATATATATATATATATTGTTTTGACACAGCTACTATATTTGGGGAAATCTACTCTATAGTAGCAAGGTACTGATTGACAATATATCTATATCTGTGTTTTGTTTACAAAGGTAAATAACAGGAAGCAATCTAAATTTCAATAAACTGGGGAAGTGGAATAAATTGTAATATATCCATCTATGGGATAGTATACATCTTTAAAAAAAAGAATGAGTTAGAACTATATCAAATGACCTGGAGAGACATCCTGTATGTATTGGAGTATGATAAAGAAACTTGCACAGTAACTACATGTAGTATGTACCCTCTTCAAAATGAATAAACTACACTAAGCAAAATCCTCCCATATATATGTATATGTTTGAATAGGCAATGGGTATCAACATTCCTTCCCTGGGGTGGGGGTGTGAGTGAAAGGAGGTTTTTGTTTGTTTGTTTGTTTGTTTTATGTTTATTCATTGGCTAGAATTTTTAAAAATATCATCACTTAAGCACCCTTTTTTTTAAATTAAAAAAAACCAATTATCTTTCTCTCACATTGTGAATAACATGCTCCTTCCTGGATCGCTTGTATTTCTTTAACAATGTGTCAATGTTATATACTTTCTCTTTGGATTATCAATATTTTTGTCCATGTCTGATCTCTGTGTTTGACTCCGATCATCACAGGGAAGAGGACTGGTCTGATTCATTGTTTATCCCATTTAACCTGTTTCTATAGAATTTATGGCACCTAGAAGGTACTTAACAACTATTGAAATGGCTGAATAAAAATTAAATTCCTTTGGAGTCATTATCAATTACCCTTCTCTAGAAAATGGAATTTTAATAAAGATTAAGTCTGAGAAATATGGAGAATATCTTCTCCAGAATATCCCCAAAGTCTGTGCCACAGGATGCTAGTTTCACAGGTTGTTAATCGGGGTTTACAGGTTACTTCATTAAAAAAAAGCTTCTCTTGGGCCGGCCCGGTGGCGCACTGCTACAGTGCACCGCTTGGGAGCACGGCGGCGCTCCCGCCGAGGGTTCGGATCCCACATACAGGCCGGTTCCCACTCGCTGGCTGAGCGAGGTGTGGGTGCAACACTGAGGGTTGCAATCCCGTTGCCGGTCCTGGTCCGGTACGGGCACGACACTGAGGGTTGCGATACGTTGCCGGACACGAAAAAAAAAAAAAAAAAAGCTTCTCTTGTCATGCATTTCTGAGAAAGGCTAAAGTAAATAAAGTTAAGTACATATTTTTACTGTTCATTACTTGACTATGAGTATGATTTTTGAATATTCAAGTTGGGTATATAGAATGAAATGTTTGGTAAACATATCTTGCCACAGAGCACTTTTCTTTTCCGAGCATCTCCCAGGACTATGAAAGGCTCTTTGGAAGATGCTACTCTAGTTTTCAATGTTCTAGTTTTATAGATGAGGACACCCAGGCCTGATGAAGAATTACTGAAAGCATACTCTAGGTTTAGGCAGACTGCTGATAGTGTGAGAAAATAGACAAAGGGAACCTCTAATCACGGACTTTGCTACCTTAATAATTCTGCCATGGTTGAGCACACAAGTGATAACTTAGAGAAGTTGTGTTCCAGACTCAGGGAATTATAAAGAATTACTTATGTAACATAATGTCACTTCTTACATGTTCCATGAAATGTTTTACTCTTTTAAGCCAGTTTACATTTTGTCCCTGCTTTGTTGATGGACATAAAACAACCAATAACTGAAGCTGTCTTGATTAAAGACGGTATCATAATGCACTGTCTAAATGTTATAGTACATGTATTCCAACTTTTAACTTTGCCCATTGTCTTAGTTTTAAAATTGATGATATTATTGAACAAACTCATTTTGGTCTATTTTTATTCTTAGTCATTATCCACACCAACTAAAGTTGAGTCCTGCTTACGTATTTTTTAGTTAATGATGATCAGAATGATAATTCCATTTAGTGAGTATTTAGCAAGTTACCAGGAACTTTTCATATGTAATCCTATTTATTCATGACAACAACCCCTTAAAGGTCGCTGGCCTCTTAGATGGCTTTCAGTGATTCTCACCTCCTGTCATTCACATCTTGTGTAATCCCAGTGCACATTGAGTCGGTGCTGGTTTGTGTGACCATCAGAGTAAGGCGGAAGTGATGGCATGTGATTTCTGAGGCTGGGTAAGAAAAGGCATTATAGCTTCTACCTTGGTCTCTTGGATTGTTTCCTCTGGAGAAGCTACCAACTCTGTTATGAGAACAAATATGAGAGGTCATGTGGGGAAGAAATGAGGCCTCCAGCCACCAGCCAGCACTAACTTAGGCATGTGAGTGAATCATCTTAGAAGGAGATTCTCTAGCCCCAGTCAAGCTTCAAATGACTGTAACCTCAGCTGGCATCTTGCTGCAACCTCATGAGAAACCTCAAGGCAGAATCACACAGCCAAGGTTCTCCCTAATTTCTGACCCACAGAAACTGTTAAAAGTAATGAATGATTATTATTTTAAGTCACTAAGTTTTGCAATAATCTGTTATGCAGAAATAGATAACCAATATAGGTACTGTTTTCTCATTTTACAATTGATGGAGTAAAGACATTAATTTGTCTGAAATTTTATGTATGGTAAGTGTTAGGGCTGGGATATGAATCCAGGCCTCTCAGATTACAAAGTGCAAATCTTTTTTTACCCATTATGATACCCTGACGTCCCATAACCCGAAATAAGGACCTCAAATATTCCTAAGGCTCTACTTAATTTATACAATGAAGTATAGTTTTTGTACCTTAAATTTCTCTCTGTCTCTCAGATGTTACAGCATATCTATTTAGAAGCCCATTAACTGATTTATCAAACATGTATAAAATATTTAAAGTTTCTGGACATACAAAGATAAGACATGGTACTTGCACTCAAGAATCTCAGAGTTCACTGACTGACATCCTTTAAAAAGTTTTGTATGTGAAAGCCTTTTGTCATTCTATATATTTTTTACTTAGTGCTACAATCTGTAAAAAATACAGATTATTCTGTGCTTTTTGTTTTATTGTCGATATATGTCTCTTCTATATAATAGTCTCTTCTATGTTATACCTTAAAAAATCCCAGGTCAAATATTTAAATGGTAGAAAATATTGCTTCACCACCTTAAAGTTAAATGATCTTCTTTTTCTCCACATTCTATCTTATGACAGTTTTATTCTAAATCTTCATATGAATTGTATTATTTGGCTGAGGGAATATTTGCATAGTTATTAGCGTATAATCCAGCATGATAGTTTTCCTTTTCTCCACATTCTATCTTATGACAGTTTTATTCTAAATCTTCATATGAATTGTATTATTTAGCTGAGGGAATATTTGCATAGTTATTAGCGTATAATCCAGCATGATAGTTTTCCTGACTTTCACTGGCATGGCTAATCTAAATGAAATGGTTAATCAAAGTGAACTGCCGCAGACAGTTAAGAAAGAGAGTTTTGGAAAACAGAGACAACGTGATATCGTTGGCCCAGATAATCCCTCAATATGTTTACTATTGCAGAGCTCATGTGTTCAACCTTGTGTCTGAACATCCTCTTCAGGGATTGCTCAAACTGAAGAACGTCTATCTTTTTCACTGTAGCTTTGGACGTTAGAATTACTAACAGGGCATAGGATATTAATTGAAGCTGACAACAGCCTGCAAATTTTGCTTTTCAAGTAATGTACCTTATGCTGGAGTTTTTGAGGACTCAAACTACTAAAGCATTTCTAGATACATGTGAGAGAAGAATGGAAAGTGTAGAATTTGTGGTCAAAGAAGGTGGATCTGAGTTGTCTCTGCCACTGAATTTGGTGCCCTGACAGCTCGATAAATCTCTCTGAACTTCAGTTTCTTTCCTCACCTGTAAAGTGAGGCGATGGCAATGCCATCTTCCAGGTGGTGACACACTTTTTAGGAGGGTGCTGTTGAAAATATTCTTACAACTATTTTATGTTAACTTGTCCCTGTTTTTAAGAATTTCAGCTACTGGGCTGAGTCCGTGGCGCACTCGGGAGAGTGCGGGGCTGGGAGCGCAGCAGCGCTCCCGCCTCGGGTTCGGATCCTATATAGGGATGGCCGGTGCGCTCACTGGCTGAGCGCAGTGTGGCCGGTCTCAAAAAGGACAAAAAAAAAATTTCAACTACTCAAGCTGTATACAACTCTAATTCCTAGAACTTAGCTTAGTGCCTAGAAAATGGCCAGAACCTCCATAAGTGATAGCTGTTGTGATTACAAACATAAAATTTCCAATCATGGACCTTAAAGGTCTCTCTTAAAGCCTAAAACACCAAGCTTTACACTAATTGCTCTTGTCCAGGTCTCCCAGATTGGCTTTATATTACGGATGCAAGAATTCTTGCTATGTTTACATGGCCAGAGATATTTAACAAAAGAAGCCAGTCCTTAGGAAAACGAATGAGGGTCCAACAACTTCTCAAATTGAAATGTTTCTAGAGATAACTAAGTGTTTTACTGGAATCTGTCTTCTGCTTTATCTCCAATGTTTTCTCTTATTTTTTTTTTTTTTTTTTGTATTTTTCCTAGCATACTTATGCTTGCCTGAAGAGGTAATACAGTTTGCTATCTCTGTCTTTTTTTTTTCATAATAATGTTTATGGCTTTAATTTAATTTTTTTTTTAGGAATAAAGAAAATTACTTGAAATTTGTGCTTAAGAATGCAATTGACTGGCATGATATGTTCCTAAAACACAGAGGGGACAGCAACTTGTGATTCAGACCCGGACAAGAAGAGAGGATGATGGATATAAAAAATGCACTGTCATCAGAAAATCAGCTTGGGTAATCATGGAAATGGTTGTAAGTTGGAGAGAACATAGACCTTCTGCAAATGGTGAGTAAATCTTGCACTGCTACCAGCACCCACCAAGCTCGAGTAGTCTTAGTGACTTCTGCAATGCACAGTAGAATGTTTTGTGCATTATAACGCACTAGGCATTATAACTGCAGGCATGAGACCTTCATGAATGCTCTGGAATAAAAAAAGCTTGATTTATATGAAAGAATCACATATACTAGTTCTTCTGTGGGCATAACATTTCCATTTATATCACATTGGGTAGGTTTAATAGTAAGATGCAGTTCACCAATGGCATCTCGTTTGTACATTTTATGTCTTTATTTACCAGTATATAGTACTTACCTTTTGGTTTACAGGCAATATTAGAAGCTTTGTGTATAACTACATATCCATGGGAGAAACCTGCTACAAATACCTTCCATTTATTTTTTTGTCAGTAAAATTCTAAGAAGTCAGTCCTAATATGGCCTCAACCATATTTCTCCATCTTAGAACCCTGGCTCCACCACTTGCTAACTCTATGCATCAGTTAAGGCTAATTAGGGGCACAGAACCACCATGAGTATTAGGGAATAGGGAGTGTACCTTACCTAATTGTAGGTGGAGATGGAGAACAAAAGGTCCCAAAATGATCACACAGAGGTCAGTGATATATGAACCAGCGTGGGGCAGGTGAACGAGTTGGAGACTGCAGAAAGTTAGGCACATTCGGCTACTGGAGTAGAGCTGTGAAGGGGCTGGTGTAGACATCTGTAAAAGGTCGCTGGTCCTTTGCATTTCAGTGAGATTTCAGTGAAGCATCCAGTTGTAGATCTAGAGTTGCAGGTAGACCCCAGTCAGGAGGGAGACTTGGACTAAGACTGGAGAAAAGTAAGGACAAATGGGTCCCAACCAATACGGACCTCCAAAGTAACATGGCTGCTGATTCGCTTTGTCCCCCAAATTATAGCTCATGTCTCTTGTGGACAATGCTAATCTGCAGCCATACATGAAAGGGAATTCTGAGAAATGTAGTACTGGGATAACTAAGTTGACACAGTACAAAAAAACAACATTCTGTGTGAACTTAGGTAAATTACTTAAATTCTCTGAGCATTTTTTTCCCATCTATAAAGGGAGACATACTAATAGTACTTATACTGCAGAATTATTTTAAGGATTAAATGATGTGCCTTACATAAAGTATTTTTCACAGTTCCTGGCATGTGCCAAGAGCTCAAAAGGTTAGCTATTTTAATTGTATTTATTTATTTATTTTTAGGTCGTGTCAACCTTAATTAAACAAACTTTCAGGGATAGGACATTCTGCTCTCTAAGGCTGCTCTAGAGAGAGTTGACTCATGAGTTCAGAAGGGGATTCTTCACTTTGAAAGGATATTTCTCTGTTCTGCAGTATAGTGATTCCTAGAGGATGAGACATGTTCACTAACCTATAGCTATAAACACTGGAAGATGTTCTAATCTCTGAAGTATGTCTGTGCCTTGCACAAAAGAGTGAAAGTTCAGATGGTATGACGTGCCGAATGCATCACAAGCTATAGTCACTCCACACAAGATGACTGCTTTCTGCTCATCTGCATTAGCTGCCTAATGAACTTACAGTCTTTCCTACTGTGCCTAGTATTAGGAGGGTGTTGGCTCACTGCTCTGTGTAGCTGCTCTCAATTTTGCTAGTGTGGCTAGACAGGAGTCTTAGCTTTCCAGGAGTGAGTAATACTTAAATTTATCTCAGATGCTCCTGCTTCTATTAGGTCGACTTACTGTCTTTGCAGGTAGTGCACTCATGAAGTTAGATCTATTGCTAGCTCTAGCCTTCCCATAGGTCAGAACACTGGGGCAGGGGGTGATCGGTGTTGCTTGGGCCTACTAATACAATGGTTCTTGTGGTCGTCCTATCCAGGCAGAACTGTCTCAGACATTTATAAGCAGTAAACATTTGAAGGGGCAGCAACATTATATCAGTCAGAATTAGTTTCAGGCCGGCCCCGTGGCTCACTCGGGAAAGTGAAGCGCTGTTAGTGCGAAGGCCGCGGGTTCGGATCCTATATAGGGATGGCCAGTGCGCTCACTGGCTGAGTGTGGTGCAGACCACACCGTGATGAGGGTTGCGATCCCCTTACCGGTCAAAAAAAAGAATTAGTTTCAAACTGTAGGCACTGAGAAATCGAAGTTAAGGGACCTAAGAGAAGTACTGAAGTGAAAGTATGTAGAGATTAGGGGCTACCGTGCATATTCTTTGTTCTTTTATGTGTCAGGAAAGGTACAGTGTGTAGGTAAACCAAGAACCAGGGCATTCTGGAATTGGTCCTTTTGTACAGTAATTTCATTCTCAGTTTTGTAATTATATACCACAACCAGAGGGAGAAGTGAAAACCTCCCTTGAGATTGAAGTAGTGGATCGTCTTCTAGAAATCTTTTTGTCCATCATATCTTGCCACACTTCCAGTCTTCATCCCTCCCCCCACCTTTCCAATCTGAGTTGACAGAATTCTAACTTACTTTGTATTTGTTCAGTTCTTGTATGTGGACCTATATCTTTAGAGGCTGGATTACATTTTCTCACGTAATGTCTAATTCTTTCACCTTTACTATACTCTACTGCAGTGCAAAAATTAGCACAATAGGTCAACTGAATTGTAATCCACTCTAGTATAAAGATTACAGCTCTGTATGTCAACTGTATTCTAATCTACGTTATTGTGAGGTCTGTGGTTTCATACGTCTAGAGTATTATAATTGGCTTTAGTGCAGGGACTTTAGATCCACAGGCCAACTGTATTGTAATCTATAGCAGGGGAAGGACTAGAGCCTCACAGATTGACTGTCTTGTAGTTTACTCCAGTGCACCAACTGTAGCTCCATACCCCTAGTACACTGCACTAATAGCATGCACAAAGGATATGCTGGACACGTTTTGAAATAATTAATTGATGACCTGATAATGCTTGAACATTAATATCTTTCTCAACAAATCAGTTTGTCTATACAAAGCCTCAAACATGCATTATATTATCCGTGGAGGCTCTACTATTATATGGACAAATTTAAGTTCCAGATTTCTGGAGCCTAAAATTGTTACTGAAATTGTTAATATCACTTGGCAAGTCAAGAGACGACTTCATACATAAGAGATTCAAAATCTGAATCTTGTAGAAGATAAAACTATAATGACAGCAATACAAAAATACCCAGCACAGTTGATAACTAGATTCCTCCTTTGTCTCTACCTAGATTAATCTATTCTTTCACTAGATCTGATTTTAGTTAATGGGCTTAAAGTAGCATCTGCAGTTACTTACAATCAGCCCTGCTTTATTTACTCTGAAACTTTAGTTCTCATTTGTTTGATTATGTACATTGAACTAGTAAAGATGTTGAAGTTAAGGTAGATGCGTTTATCTGAGTCTCAACATGTGGATGTGAAATAAGAAAGCTCTATCAATCAATTAAATGCTTCTGAACCAGCTGTACACACGATGCCAAGTAACTGAACATTTGGGAACATCTGGCTAATTGACGGAATCTTCTTTTAAACTTCTAGATGTCTGATGTCACATTGACTTGATGAACACAGAAACCACTCTAAAGATTTGGGGCTTGGAGAATCATCCTCATTTAATAGAATGAAGAATGTGAATCGAGATGATTCATAGGACAATTTAAAAGCTTTGAAATTAAAAAAAATAATAATTTGTCCTTAGTTAAAATCAAAATTCAGTTTCTTTAAAATATTTACAGGAAAACAAAAGGCTCACATTATAAAAGACTACTCTTAGGAAATTTTTTTCCTCTGTTCTCCAGGTTTCTCATCAGTTAATGAGTGAAAATCATGTTAGGATAATTTCATTCATTCAAAGGGAATAAATGGCTATGCAATCATGATATTATCATCAATTTATAAAGCATGAAACTGATGTGTCTTTGCTTTCAAAATTTTCTATTTCCCTTGTTGTTAAGAGTCTGATTGTTCCTTCAGTCATCAAGGCTCCATGATGATAGTTGTCCACGTCATCTTTAATTTCTTACTCTTCTTTGCCTTTAGTTTCCAATCGGTGGACAAGTACTTTCTCTTAAGTCAGCATCAGAGATATTTCTCTTACTTATCATTTCTCTCTCCAACTGAAATTTGAATTCAGATCACTTAACCTCTTTTCTTCAAAGAAAGTTTTCAACTCCTTTTTAATTATAAAAGTAATGCATGCTTTTTTGGAAACGAATTTAAACGAAACAAAAGTGCACAAAGTAAAAATTGAACATTTCCTTTTCACTAATCTCACTGCCCAACTGTTGTAATTACTATCAATAGTTATTTCCTGATTTTACTATGCCCATATAACATATTTATATATACCTTTATTGGCCAATATCATGTATCCATATTAATATCTGTATTATAATCACAATATCAGGTAATATTTATAGAGCAGTGCCGGGCCTTAAAAACTAACGCCACCTTAAGTGACATTACAAGCGGCGCCATTATGGGCCCACAAGGGCGTATTGATGTGGCAGCCTAAGAGGGCGCCCGGAGGAAGTAGGGTGGGAGTGTCTGCGGGACCCTTGCCTTAGCCCTTATTGGCCAAATACGTGCTTCCGCGCTCGTGAA
>NW_007728496.1:116608-149920 GCF_000696425.1 Galeopterus variegatus
CACCTGCGCTTTCAAGTCTCTCTTTATTATTCCTTCCAGATTCATCACCATCGAGTATGGTCTGGTCCCATTATTTCCCTGCTCTGGGCTCTCCTTGACTCATGGAATAAAGCATAAACACCATGCCTTGTCTGGCTTTCACAATTTCATATCCTTTCAACCCAAACTCATTTTACTCAGTTCTCTTTCACCTACTCAGTGCGTCACTATTAACTGCTCCCAGTACTGCCTTATCCTGGAATCTCCTTCTCTACCTTTTTGACTACTGTTGGGAAAATAGAGTAATTTAATCAGGCTCCCCTCACCTCAGGGCCAGTTGGGGGTGGTTCAGTAACAAATTGTGTGTGGGGGGGGGTGGAGTTAGTGCGCCTGTGTGGCATTACCACCTTGGCTGACTACTGCCTCCGGTGGCCACCACACCAACCTATGGCTTCCAAGGACCTGTTTGCCAATTACCTAGTTCATAGACCTGCATGTGAGGGGTCAGGTTACCCAGCCTGGCATGTGAAAGGTCTGTGAACAGGCTTGAGGGGTTTGTGAGCTCCAGACTCAGCCTTAGCATGACAATTGACCCAGCTGGTGCAGGATTACAAACAGAATTAAGAGCGCCACAATTGGCATAGTAGTGTAGCTTTACAAGTATGATTCTGACTTACCTTCAAAATTTAGTTGAATTATCACTTCCTTTGCAAATTCCTCCTAGATAGAAGTCATGTCTCCACAGTCCCTATTTCTCAAACCATCTGATCTATATCTCTGCACATCTACCAGGCCCTATTTTGAATTAGCTAATCTCTACGAAATACTTGATCATTCTCTGAAAATTCTGAAAAAAAGAAAAGGAAAATAAGAAAACCCTTGTGGGCATGTTCCATGTCTAATACATTGCATACCCCCTATGGCATCTAGTATTGTCTTGCTAATTGAGTAGTTATTTCACAAATGAATTTTCATTTAAACATGAAGACCAGTTTATTGTTTCCCTGAGCTTCTTTTTTTACATAAAGTCCAATGCCATGGAACCATTGAACAGGATGATTTGAACTGCTTATCTTTCTATGAAACAAACACTCACTCACCTTTGAAGGTGGTCTCATTGCCACTTTATTAGTGGTATACTAAGAACTTCTAAAAATGGAAACATTGTGGCTGGTAACACATGTGGCTTTCACACAGGTTTTTATAGAAAATGGACCTGTCTACAACTTTCTATCTGAAATGGCCATATTCGCCCTTCTACGCCCCCAGAAAACTGGACTGGGAATAAGCAATTGATGTACAGACAAGCGATCTAAATGCTGGTCAGGAAACTATGATTTGTTTTCTGGAAGAAAAAATGAGGTAAGCCAATCAGATTCTCCAGAATTTGGAATTGAGAAATCGTGAGTCTGAGATATGATACAAAAGGCAGAAAGATGTTATGGAGTGCCAGTGCCCAAACTTTGAAGAATGCATAAAAGATGTATGGTGGAGTATTCAGAGGCCAGTCCCCAAACGCAGCTGGTATTACAGGCAGTCAAATTTACCCTTAAAAGTCCCTTACAAAGGTGCCAGCATACTGCATCCTGGTAAACCCAGCATGTTGTAATTTTTCTACAGCTCTGGAAAAGATTATTTGTTCTTCAGTAGAGTACCAGATGAAGTAGTTAGTTGGCTTGCACTCGGGGGCCATGTTTTATTGAAAAACGTATCGTTAAATACTAGAGTTACTCCCAGTGCAGTGAGATGATCACACTATATATGGAAGGCATCTGGAAACTGAAACTGACAGAGAACAGCAGTTTTGGGACACCCATCTTATACTCACTTCTGTGTGTATGTGAGAAGCACTTAGAGATGAATATGCATAGATTAATCCACATGTAATTTGGCTCTAGGGTAGAGAAGGGAGGAGGAAGCCAGTAGAGGGAGAAAATGGAGGAGTCCTTTGGAGAGAAGCAGAGCTGTCATGATCTAGAGGCTGTGGAGCCCTTGGGGGGAGGCAGGAAAGCAGGCAGTGCCTCAAGCTGGCTCCGATCTGGACACTCCACTCTTCTGCTGCAGTCCATGCCTGTCCTTACAGTAAGCCCTCCCTCCTAGAGATAACCCAAATGAGCCTCTTGCTCATTGCAATGGCAGTTATCCAGCCTAGTCGGTGAAATGGTAAAGACATTGCTTCTTGATTTTTTTCCAAAGATTGTCTTGTATCCATGAAAATGCTTATGGGTGGTAAGCAGAACACCTGTGGAAAATGTTCTCTGCTGTATGCCTTCCAGAAGAATTATCATTGGCATTTGTGGATGTGCCATTTTAGCAAAGAAATCAGGAGGCAATGCAGAAAGACAACAGGGAATTAGTGTTTGGACAAAGTGATGTCATCTGCCATATGTTTTTTGTACAAAGCATATTCAGCGTGTATTATAGGCACCCAAAGTTACCTTTAAATGTAGTTCAGACCATTTCTAGTATTTTCAGCCACAGAAAAATCATATTTTATGTTCCCGTTTGCATACCATAACAGACAAGCTTTGGCTGCAAAATAAAATGTTTTTACTGTTATTTTCTTCATGGAAAGCAAATGCACAATTTCTAGCAGTCAGATGATAGTTGATTTTGAATAAGTCTTTGCTCCCTCCTGTTTGTGTGGATCCTGTATAGTGAACATTCTGGTATTTAGTCAGCAAACAGTAGTAGAGAATTAGCTTAGAAAAATAGCCCTCTCTCACACATCTGCTCTTCGGACCAATGCTGTGTACTGCAAGGAAACATCAGACCTCAGAAGAAAAAACAGAAAAGCTGCCAGGAAAAGGATGGCAATCTGGACTGCCTTTTACAACATCTGCTGGGAGTAGACAAACTGCTTGGTGATGTGCAGCTTGGATTACATTGACCAACTACAGTGCCAACTCCTGAGCTAGGGGAAATTAGTTTCCAGGTCTACTGGGCTGGTGCCAAGAAGAACACAGGAAATTCCTGGAGCAGGAGAAGGCAAATCATTTCGGATGTGCTTGGCAACAAAAAAGATCTTCAGGCAAACCTCAGCTTTCTTTCCCTTCCTCTGAGGACACTGGTCTTGTGATTTGTGCTGAAACTGTTTTTCTTCATTTGTCAAAAGCTTGGATTGGAACACACATGCACACTCACAGTTCTACTGAGAACTCCAACTGGCACGTGCCGCTTCATTTTCCAGTAATAAAAAAAGGAGCCTACTCTCTGAGGTACTTTGTAGCAGATGCATGTCGTCAACCATAATAGCCTCTTTCCTCCAATCCAATAACTTCTGTTTCTCGTGAATGCACTTGTCTTTTCTTGCCTAAGATGAAGGCTGACCCATCTTGGCTCTTCGCTGATCAGTTGTCGCACTGGCTTATCATCGGCATTCAGATGGATCCCACTGGTGATCCTGGCGAGGGCATTTTTGTTTGTGAAACCTAGTCTTAAGTCAAGGCAGCAGGTACTGAAGGGAAACTTCTGTTGCCATGCAACAAGAGTAATGCTGATCAGTTGTCGCACTGGCTTATCATCGGCATTCAGATGGATCCCACTGGTGATCCTGGCGAGGGCATTTTTGTTTGTGAAACGTAGTCTTAAGTCAAGGCAGCAGGTACTGAAGGGAAACTTCTGTTGCCATGCAACAAGAGTAAGAATTAACCATGTGCCAGCTCTGTGGTGTTTTGCTGAGGTTTTCTCATCAGTTTTTAAAAGTTGCCTATAAGGGAGGAATGACTGTGCTCATTTTCCTGGCTCAGGGATGTTATGCAATCTACCTAAAAGTAATTTACTCCTAAAATGTAGAAGTTTGCTAGACTCCAGGCTGCAGAATTTTATTTATCTATTTTTTTATTTTAACTTATACATTGTAATTGTACATACCTATTCATGGGGTAAAACCTGATATTTTCATACGTATATATGTTGTATAATTATTGGGTCAGGGTAGGTAATGTATCAATCAACCGCGTCATGCATTTATTTTTTCTTTGTGGCAAAAACATTCAAAAGCCTCTCCTCTAGCTGTTATGTAATATACAAAACTTAACTGGTAACCATAATCAGCCTACTGTGCAATAGCACATCAGAACTTACTCCTCCTATCTAATTGTAATTTTCTACCTCTCGGCCAGCCTCCCCTGCCTCTGCCCCCTCCCCACCCCACCTCTCCATCTCTGGTAGCCACTGTTCTATTTTTAAATATATTCAGAATATCTTCAATATATTCTACTACCTTTACAGAATGTTATCAATTGTTCTCTCAGTAAAAAGATACTGACTGCCTATTCTGTGCTAGGCATTTATCCAGCACTGTAGACATAGCAGTGAAAAGGAAAATAAATAAATAAATAAATAAATAAATAAATAAATAAATAATAAATAAGGACAAAACTCTGGCCTCATGGAACTTACATTTTGTTGTCATGGTTAGAAAGGCCCTGAAGGGGAATCTAGCCTAATCTAACCCAGGTGGGAAACTGAACATCCAAATTTTCTCCTAAACTATGAATGCACATTATCCAAGTGGTTAGACTATGGGTTTATATCAGGGTCCTGCTGTCTCTTGGTGGCCGGCTCCATTTCTCCCTTTGTAAAAGAGGGTTGATAATAATAGTACTTGTCCCAGAGTTATTTATTATTTTAAGACTGAAGGAGATAATGCACATAGACTGCTTAGTGCAGCATCTTGCACAGAGCAAAAACTCAATAAAAGGTTGCAATTATTGATTATGATGGTGGTGATAATGAGAGACTCTAGACAGTTATTACAAAAATAAAGACAGCAACGTTCTAACCCTGAGAGGAGAAAAAGACCTGAAGCAGAACAGAGAATTCTGAATTTTAGAACCCAGGGTTCTTTCATATGGGAAGTGAACCTGTCTCAAAAAAAGTTTTGTTTTTATTTTTGTTTTCAAATAGGTTAAACTAGATTGCCATTTAACCTGAGTGGTTTCCAAGGCTGGTGACCGCTGTTGTGTGAGCCAATTTTTTGGAACTCATCTGCTAGTCCTTGGCCAAGTATGTGCCTTCTGGAGGTGCACAGGGTAACATGGAGATGAGGCCCTGGTGTGTGGAGCAGATGGGCTGGAGAACTGGCATTTACATGAAACGGGGGCTTTTCTTCCACCCATTCACTGCCCTTCATCTTCCCCCAAAGGCAGGTGAATCATACCTGTGAGAGAACCTGACAGTCTGTCAGTGAGATGCTGGGTGGGAGAGAAGATAGTCGATTAATGTTTGCACCTGAGTTGTGATGTAGGGAAGGTTTAGGATTTGGGCTCAATGGTTGGGCATAAGTCTGGATATTCAGATTGTCTTGTTCGGGAATCATGTCTACATTTATAGAAGTTGTTTTTGAATTCTTAAACTCCAAAAACCTTGATTGACTGGCTGGTGTTACTCATAGATCCTGCCCATTGTCACTTAGATTCACACAATCTGGCAGCTTCTACACTTGCTAATTAATAAATCCATAGGTGTTAGAGATGGGAGATTTTATGTCATTTATGTTCCATAAGTGAGATATGGCCCTAGGACAAATTCACCTTTACTGTACTTTGCTGAAATCCTCGTTCAAGGACACAAGGAAACCTCAAGCAAAGCACTTAACCTTCCCGTGTCTGAGTTTTCTCAACTACGAAATGGAAATACTCAGATCTGTCCAGATACTCTTGTGATGAGGCCGTATTAAAATAATGGATGTGAATGCTCCAGTTCGAATATTTCTAAACCCACAGAGAATTGAAGGCAACACTCACTTTCTCTTTCTACTGTAGTTTTTAAAAATTTCCTATATCTTGTTTTCTCTGCCAGACCACGAGAAATATCGGTTAAAGATTATGTCTGTTCCTTCTCTACATCTTCCTTCCACAATCCTTTGTATGATCTTTAATTTTTTTCTCTTTCTTTAATAAAAAATTTAAGAGGCTTCTATGTGTCAGGCTTTGTGTAGCCAGAAAACTTGTTCTCTTTTTTATTCCATTTCCTTCCAAGTCAATGAGCTGCTTCAAGGTCAGACCCATGGTGGAAAGCCGGGTAATTAAAGGGAAGAGAGTATGATGTTACATGACTGTTACTTTTTAAATAAAATTTTTATTTTAAAATAGTTTTAGATTTACAGAAAAGTTGCAAAGATATTGCAGTGAGTTCTCTTATACTACTCACCCAATATTAACATTCCTGATGTTAACATACTACATTAACCACGTAATACATTTGTCACAACCAACATTGTTACGTTGCTATTAATCAAACTCCACAATTTATTTAGATTTCAGAGCTTTCCCACTAATATCCATTTTTCTGTTCTAGGCTCTCATCTGAAATACCATGTACATTTAGTTGTCATGTCTCTTTAATCTCCTCTGGTCTGTGAAAGTCTTTCAGCCTTTCCTTGTTATTCATGACCTTAACAGTTTGAAGGAGTACTGGGAAGGTATTTTGTACAATCTTCCTCAACTTGGATTTGTCTGATATTTTTCTCATGATTAGACTGGGGTTTTGTGAAGACCACAGAGGTGAAGTGCCCTTCTCCTTATATCACCTCAGAGAACATGCTATTGTATTAGTCTGTTTTTGTGTTGCTATAACAGAATACCCGAGACTGGGTAATTTATAAAGAACAGAGGTTTATTTGGCTCATGTTTCTGGGACAGCTGCATCTGGTGCGGGCCTCAGGCTGCTTCTGCTCATGGCAGAAAGTGGCAGGGAGCCAGCAGGTGCAAGCAGATCACATGGCGAGAGGAAACAAGAGAGAGAGAGAGAGGGGAGGTGCCAGGGTCCTCTAAACAACCAGTTCTCACAGGAGATAATAGAGTGAGAACTCACTCACTACCCTCTACTCAGGGCCTTAATCTATTCATGAGGGATCTGCCCCATAACCCAAACTGCTCCCAACACTGCCAAATTGGGGATCAGATTTTGACATGAGCTTTGCGGGGACAACACATCCAAACTCAATCATGCTATGAACATGTGAATATGACTTATTTCTGGTGATGCTAACCTTGATTATCTGGCCAATGTATTGTTTACCAGATTCTACATCATAAAGTTGCTTTTCCCCTTTTTCTATACTCTGTTCTTTGAAAGTGAGTCACTATGTTCTAACTACATTCAAACGGGGTGGTGGAGACTAAGCTTCACCTCCTGTGTATATACATAAATTATTTGGAATTCTTCTATAGGAGAGATTTGTCTCTTCTCCACATTTACATTTGCATCTATTTAACTATCTATTCATTTATATCAGTATGGATGCATGCATATTTATTTTATACTTTGTGTTATAATCCAATACCATTTTCAGCATTTTAAAAATTTTTCTCAATTATTCCACTTTGGCCATTAGGAATGTTTTCAGTTTGCCTCTTACATACCTTTGACAAACCCCCATCCTTCTGAATTTTGAGTGCTTCCCTACTTTTACACACCACTAGCTGCTCCATGTGTATAGTGGATTGAATTATGTCCCCCCAAGTCTCATTGAAGCTTGAATTGTCTCCCAAGTTTTATGTATTAGAAACCTAGCCCCCACTGTGACTATTAAGAGGCTGGGAAATCCTATTATGGTAGTTGAAAGGTGGAGCCTTGAAGAGGTGATTGGATTGTAGGACCCTGCAGTAGTGAATGGATTAAAAATGGTGGTCGGGGTGTGGTTCTGAGGGCTCTAAAAGAAGAGGAGAGTCTGTTTTTTCCCTCTCTCTCTGCTCTCTCTGCTTCCACCATCTTGCAAAGTGAGACCCCTGGGTCAGTGTCGGCACCACCAGATGGACTTTGGACTTCCCAGCCTCAGAAATTATAAGCAATAAATTTCATTTTCTTTATAAATCATCCAGTTTCAAGTATTTTGTTATAAGCAACAGGAATGGACTAATACAATGCACATCTTGTATCTTCTCTGCCAGGGCTTATAATCAATCAGCATTTCTGCAAGAAGCTCTCCTTCCTTTTATTGGAAAATGATGTTAGAAAGCAGAATCTGGGCATTCAGCATGCTTATTGCTACTGAAGTGTTACACATTCTAGGACTCTCAGTGGCTGCTATAGTTTTAATTCAACCTTGGGTCCTCTGTGTGTTGGAAGCTCAACAGTTGACTCTTCTCTTTTGGAATATATTTGTGAATTCTTCAGAGGTTTCTTCACCAGAGTCATCTGACAATGATTACTTTATTGGTAATCAGGATTTTTGATGATTTTTAGTTGTGGCATGATAACAAAAGCTGTCTTTAGTACAATTACTTGCATGGCAATTTGGGGTATAAAATGGAATAGAGAAGAGACTAAAAATGGGAAGGTAAGTTAGGAAATTAATGTGCTAGACTTAGGGTTACAAAACATAAAACAAAACAAAACAAAACAAAAAAACAAAAACATGGTTCTGTGAAAGGAAGGAATATATATAAGAAAAAAGGGGGGAATCTAAAGGAGAGAATATATATAAGGAATATCTAAAAAAAAGTCTAAAAGGTCTGTATGTTCTCAGCAACTTCCTGCTGTGGCTATATATTCTAATGTTTTTGTGACACCCAATTCTATTGTTACTGCGATATATACGTCGGGACAGCTTCTAACCTGTTCTAATCTCCACCCCACACTCAGGCCGTTTATACTAGGAGATTCACAGAGGGGTTCCTGTAGTCTGCAGCTCTTGGGGCTCAAGTCTCAATACTGGGTTGCATGCAGCTTCTCCACTATAGTAGCATGTGATATTTTGCTATGTCCCCCAGGCATTGGATGGATCCAGGCAGGAGGTCTGACTGAGCACCAAATGATAGTTTCAAATTGTCTCCCAGTACTCATTTTCCATTTCCTTATTTCCTGTATCTTCTAAGAGGAGGGATGTGGAAAAGTACTGAAATAAGACATTTATGAATTTCGTGAGGGTGAGAATGTGCCATTTACGAGCTTATGGGCTTAGATAGCTTAAAGCAGTGCACATAGTTTCTGATGAATATGGAGGACTTTAAATGCCTATATAAGAAGTTTGCATTTTATCCTCCAGGCTTTTCTTTGCTATCCCAAATGCAGTCCACAGTCCCCATTTTCAAGAGTGGTAATAGTGGCATCACCTGGAAGCTTTCTGAGAAGTGTGGAATATCAGGCACCATCTATTGAATAAGAGTCTGTACTTTAATAGGATCACCCCAAATCATCCATATACACATTAAAGTTTGAGATGCAGTGATCTAGACCACTGGCCCACTAATTTAGCTGTACATGGGAATAATTTGGGTAGCTTTACAAAGTATAGATGTTTGGGTCCATACTCAGAAATCTTACTTAATCGATATTAAGTGTGGCTTGAGCACTTGGATTTTTAAAACTTCCCAATATGCAGCAAATTTTGAGAAATACCGTTCTAAGGCAATAGTTTTCAACTCTAGTTGGACAATAGAATCACTTGAGATGTTTTAAATTCAACAACAACAAAAAATGTTTGGGTCCCACCATCCAAGAGTCTTCGTTAGTTTGGGGTGGTGTAATTCTAATTTGCTGCTAGCGTTTTGAATCTTTACTTTTAGGCCCCTTCAGGCTACACCTGGAAGCTGTTTTTCCAAAGTGGAATAGAGGTTTTGCAGAAGTTAAGTGACTCGCCAAGAGGAAACCTAACTGGAGAGGATTGACTGCTAGGTTGCTGCTCTAACTACGAGATGCTGTTCACTTCCGATTTTCAAGAAGAATAGCACAATATTGCACAAGTACTGAATATTATCATTCTTCATACGAGGCTTTTATTACTTGATTCCACTGGGTAACCTGAATTCCGTGACATTTGCCAATTTAAAAAGCACCAAATTATCAGTACGGTTCACGTTGCTTGTTGGAAGCCAGGCATTAATTACTGCGTTGTGTAACTCCCTTACTGTGCACATGACAAGTTTTAAGAATTCCCCAGCATATTTCTTCCCTCTACACCAGAGCACTACCAAGCACTTCTGCAAGCTTGACTTCTCCTGTTTCCTGAAGTGACTTGTAGAGTAAACAGTCTTTTCTGAAGTCTTTGCAATCAGCCTGTATTCTCCTTCTAAACACTAGTTTCAGCTTTTATTTTTAGACTCTTCTAATACACTCTGATAAATGTTCTCCTCCTAAGGGCTTGTCAGGAGCAAGGGTGATTGATAAACTGTTCCAAAAGAAAGAGAAAAATGTTCTTTCTAATATCTGCCATTGTGACAGATTACATAAATAATGTTCTAAGGCTAATCGGTACTAAATGGATTTTGTATTTTAAATGCTCTCTGCAGCTATCCAGGTATGAAATACATTTCTTTATTAAAATCATAATGAGGGTTGTTTTGACTTGTAAAGTCTAGCAAATAAATACAGAAAACAGAATGGTGCTAGGTATGTGTACATGCATTTTTAGGGCATTGTTTATTCTGCAAGCTCATAAATCATCACTTCACAGGTGAAAATACCTGCCATACAAAAATAAAAGGTTTGTTCTTGGTCATCATTATGGCTGCTTGGAGAGGTGTTGCTTTCTCAGTGTCAGATGACTGGGGCTTCAGCTGTTCACTTGTTTGCCTAGATTTCAGGACAGAATTCTTTATGGCAAAATTTTCTGAAGTATGTCAGCCAGGGTAAATTTCAGTGGTACATGAATGAATTTTTAAAATTTTGGGCAATTGCAAAATTTGTCCATCTTTGCATTTAGCCTGACGATGTACCTTACATCCTATTTTCCTTGCCTCCAGAGGCTCATAAGCAGGAAAAACTAAAAAGGAACAAAAGAGAGAGTGAAAAAGAGAGGAGCCAATGAAAGTGAAAAGAGAAGGGATCCAGTGCTAAAAGAGAGATGTAAGGATTTATACATGTAGTGTTGTGTGTGTGTGTGTGTATGTGTATATCCAGAAGTTTCTTCTGAATCTTCTCCAATGGAGAGATCTATATCCCCAGACTACTGGGACTCTGGCTACAGAACTCTGCTTCTGATTCAGTGTACCCTCCCTTAAGAGCAGAGAAAGAAAGAACTTTGGGAAAGTGAGTGGAAAGATGTGTGGTCAACAATAAAGAAAGCTTTGAAGATGTGAATCCAGGCAGTAAGACTGGACCACAGGATTTTTAGAATAATTGAAGGTCCGAGGCTATGCAGCTCTGGAGGTGTGTATGCTAAAGCCATGTGACAGGGCATTCATGGGTATATTGGCGAAAGCCCTGTATTAGGAATTAATGAACATAGATATAATCCCCAGCCATGTGTTTAAGTCACTCTATGACTTGGGACAAATCCCTTCCCTTCTGAGACTCAATTTCCTCTTCTGTAAAATGCATCAGTGAGATGGCTATTTTGTAAAATAATAAATCCAATATGATTGTTGTATTTATTTAAAAATTATATTTATTGCAAACAAAATTGGTTTTCCATTTGCTGTAGTAATATAAAGTTTTGCTTTTAGGTAAGTTTGTCTAAGTTAATTTAGGTAAATTTATTTAAGTTAAAATGATTCTACTTGAAGAAAAAATAAGTCAATAACTACAGTAAAAGTTGATGCTTTCATAATATTTATTCTGGGTCAGGCACTGTTCTAAGTGCTTTACATACATTAACTCACTTGATCATTACAATTTGCAGAAAATATTATTATATTCCCATTTCCTAGATGAGGACGCTGAGACAGAAAAGGAAATGTCACACAATAAGTAAAACAAGTCAGAGACTGAATCCAGATTCTCTGGCTCCATCATCAATATGCTTAGCTACTCTACTCTGCTACCTCTTGAGTATCAATACAGGAAGGAATGACATGGCAAAAATAGGGAGGGTGCTACTCAAGAGACAGTGCTCTAAGTTTTATGTGGAATCATAAGATTTGTTTATTATCTAAACCTTTGCCTAGTATGTAACGTCGCTGATCAAAAATGATGTCATAAGTGAGAAAATGAATTCATTTGTTTTCTATAATACAATCAGTGGTGTCTTTCTAAAGCTCAAGTTATATCATGTTCCTCTCCTGCTTAAACTCCTGTAGTGGCTTCCCATTACAGTTGCCAGATTAAGCAAATAAAAATATAGGATACCCAATTAGATTTGGATTTCAGATAAATGATTACTTTTTTTTAAGTATAAACATGTTCCAGGCAATATTTAAGACTAAAAAGTTATTTGCTGTTTATTTGAAATTCAAATTTAGGCAGGCCTCCTGTATTTTACCTAGCAGTCCTACTCTTAATTACCCTTAGAATCATGTCCAAATTATTTAACTTGCTTTAGAGTTTGTGATATGCTTACAGCTTATTTCTTCAACCTCTCTTTACACCACCCCCCCCACTTAGACTTTATGTTCTAGCCATGCCTGCATATTTGCAGTTCCCTTTACATACAATTTCTCTAACCTCCTGCCATTTCCACATGTTATTCTCTTATTCTTACCATCTTTCACCGAACTCTTTTGTCAGATCAGATTAGATGTCACTCCTCCTAAATGTAGGTGAGGGGCCACCAGGCCTTGCTCTTCTCTAAGCAAGCTGGTTCCTATTACACTGTGTAATAATTGCCTGTTTACTTGCTTTTCTCAGACTTCTGCTTCTCTGAAAGTAGGGGCAATATTCACCTTGGTCACCATTACATTCTTATTGTTTGCCTTACACATGGTAGAATCCAAAGCAATAGTGGCTGAATAAAATGATCTCAAAGTGTAATCATGGAGAAAATTAAAATCTCCTTGACTAGTCTGTTGATTCTGAAAACAAGGGTCTGACAAAATATATATGATAAAATGACTATTGGTGCATGTCTGTATTCTTCATGTTTTGCTCATGTCAGACTCATTTTTCAAATGAATGTATTTAACTTATTAGAGACCAAGATTTAAAAATGTTTTTTTAGGTAGGATATACATGATTAGCTCTTTTCAGAAGCAGTGTCTATGTGGTTCAAACCAATGGTGCATGAAATTATGTTTTTAATTATTGCAACTTCATGACCTATTTATCAATTTCTACAGAATTTAACATCAAGGTGTAATTTACCTGGTTGATTCTATGTCTGCTTATTGGCAACCTTTCCATAGTCTGAATGTGTATGACAGTGATGAGCACTACAGAAGAACCTGGCCGTCTAGTTCCTAGTGCTGAGCAATTCAAGGCCTCTCAAGGACATACCTGGCAAATCTCCTCTAAGAACTTAGACTGGTCAGTAGGCAGTCATTAATGCAGCCATTTTTTACAGAGCACTATTGTAATAGTCATTTGTGTTTGTGCCATGCTAATGTAGATCTGGCACCTTCATCACACAGTCACTCAGGGTGAACTTGCCAAATTGTTCTGCTCTGTCGAGGTCAAGTTTCATCCAAATCAACATGCATTTTTTTTTTTTTTTACCATGAATCCACAAAATGTTACCTAAGCAGCCCTAGCTACCAGTTCCTTTCTGGAGGGGAGAACTGGCTTCAAATAAAGAATATAGGATGTTGGGGACCTGTAGCCCCACACCCCTTCTTGTGTGACCAGGCCTACGTGACAATCTGCTTGTGTCAGATGTCTGTGCTTACGGGATATCTGCCTCATAATCTGTTCGTGCCTGGGATGCTGTGCTCCTGGCTATGCAAGTCTACTCAAGAGTGACCTCTTATCTCCTTTCAAGTTTCTGCTTTCCTGTAAAGGTTGGGGGCTTCTTTGCATCAGAGATTTTCTGACTTTGTTTCTTCTCAAGATCTTATCGTATTCCTGCATTCCTAGCTCCTTACAATATGCCTGCTTTTTCCTATACAAGATGTAACCTAAGAATCAATAAATGAGACTTGATCAGAATACTGTCTTGTCTCCCATCTCTCACGTCTCTTGCTTCCATCCCATTCCCACTCCCCCCTCCAGGGTCTGCGTTGAATATCCCGCGGGTCGGGACAATAGGATTTTGAGTCAAAGATTGCTCTGAAGACTTTCTAGTTTTGTTACTTTCTGATCCTCATTTACCTTCTTTGTAAAATGGAGCTAATAATACCTACTTTTGGAAGAATATTTCTTTAGGTTTCAAACCTTTTTATATTTTTTAACTCCAGCCAACGTCATTAGAGAGTGTTATTTGCTTGTCTGTGTTTTTTCATATGCCTGCATGCCTGACTGTTTTTCTCTTCCTCTTTCATATGTACTTGCAAGTGCACACACACAAACACACATGTACACACGTGCACACACACATGCGCACATACACAGCAGTAGGAAATCTGAGTAAAACCTCCTCTGCTATTCATGGAGCAAGTACTGGCTCAAAGCAACCACATATTAGCTGAACATCAGGTAAATCAACCTCCTCTGTCTTGGTTTGACAATAACTCTTCTTTAGGATGTATAAGCACCAGTAAGTCTAGTGAAACAGATGATTTCAGTTCTAATTGTTATCCCAAGTGATGTCAAATGGACCTGATGGGCACTTGATGAGGATAAAGCGGCTATTTCTCTACATCTCCATGTATCTCAGCAATAACCTTCTAACAGGGGTGTTAAGCATGTCTTTTTCTTGCAGCCCTAAAAAACTTGCTGAAAGCACAAGTGTCTAAAATTATCAGATCCCACAACTGAGAAAATATGTGTGCCTAAAAATTTTTATAATGTTTTATTTCTAATAATGAAACATTTGAAATAACATAGATATCCAAAAAATAGTGGAAGTTAATGGCTGTGATTCACAAATTTTATCATTAAAGAGTTCCATCAGAATCTGGCTTTAATACAGCTGTATTTTGAGAAGCCCCTGACTCCACCTGGCTATATCGAGGACTGAATGGTCAACATCCTGAGGCATCCCTGAGGCCCATTCGTGGCACACTGATTGGAAAGCTCCCTACTGTGGTATTTATATACAATAGGGTAGTCTAGCCTGCAAAAATGATGATATAGATCTAAATGTGTGGGCATTAAAAGATGCCTACAGCAGACTGCATGGGAAAATAGGTTACAGTTAAGTATATATATAATTTATACAACTTATGCATCTATGCATGCCTAAAGTGCTGTCTGAGGGGACAGTCGCCAATATTTTACTACTAAGTAATGGGATTCTGGGTGCTATCTAAAATTTTTCTATGTATATGTATATATATATATTTGTACTCCAAAAATTTTCACCTTACCAGGTAGAATTTTCCAAAAATAATAACCCTACACAATAAAAGAAGGGTCCCACCTACTTTTGTTGGCACTGAGCTTATCCTCCTCCATCCCATTTTTTTTCCATTGGGTGACAGCCTTGCACTTTGGAAGGTCAACTTCACTTTCCTGTAGGTGAGTCATGATTAGTTCAAGACAACTTTTGTTAATTCACTCCTTTTGCAAGTGACTGAGTCAAGAAACTCTGTCTAAGGTAATAAGAACAAGTCAATTTTTAGTCCATAGGGAATGGTTCAGTGTTACTAGGAATCTGACTCAGTTTGGAACAACGAGATGGGGTTAAAGTTACTGGTAGATTCTGGAAGTTTCCTTGCCTTAAAATAGAAACTTAGGGAGGGCTTGCCTCTTCTTTCTCTGATTTTTTTTTTTCCAGAATCAGATGGGCCATTTTGCCTGAGCATTGAACCAGAGCTAAGAGAATTGAAAAGGAATGAAGTCAGAGTTCTCAAATATAGCACTCCAGAATCTTATTTTACTCAGTTAACTGAGTAAATATTTTTCCTCATAGCTTAATACAGTTTGATTTCCTTGCACTTGAAGGCATTTTAATGGATTTATCTACTTGACTGGTGGCAGGAATAGATTTATCTCATTTCCATGCTGGCATGTCAAAGAGATATTTTATCATGTATGGCAATATACATAATATTTAACATGCATATTTAAAAAAAAAAACAAATCTGATGAATTGTCTATCTCAGTGCTGTAGAAATGTGCAAGTTGTAAATGTAATTTTAAAATTTCTAGCTGCCACATTTAAAAAAAGTAAAAATAAAGTTTTTTATTTTTAAATTCATTTTAAGATATATTTTATTTAACCTAATATATCTAAAAACCTTCTTAACATCTAACCAATACAAAATTATTCATGACCTATTTTACATTGTGTTTTTGTGCTCAGTCTTTGAAATCTGATACGTATTTTGTACTTATAGCACATCTCTATGTGGGTAGCTGCATCGTGAGTGCTCAATAGCCATAGTTGACTAGCATTATTAAACATAATAGATGTGTTCTCATGCTAGTTTCTTCTAAGTGCCAGCAGCATGGGCAAGTTTGGAAGCTTGTTAGAAATCCAATCTTGGGCCCCACCCTAGACTTACTCAATCAGAACCTGAATTTTAACAAGATTCTCAGGAGATTTGTTTGTACATTAAAGTTTAAGAAGTTATCATTAATATTGTATTGCTAATGTCATTGTTATTTTGATATTAGCAGAAATGGACCATGTATACCTATATCCTCAGCCACATTCACCTATATGGCTGAACTATGACAAATTGGAGGTACAGTCAATTTATATCGCAGACAAACACCTGAATGTAGGCCTGGTCAGGGCCAGCATCGACTCTTCAGACTGTTGAGGCCTGGCTCTAGTTCTGAAATGGATGGTATAAGCCTAATAGTAACAGAAAAGATTGACTGTGAATCCCATGTGAATGGCACAGCTGTAATGTGTTGATGTCTTCTCAATAAGATTTATTTATACAATCTGTTTTGCATGGGAAGTATCTGATATGGGATTGTTGGTAAAATATTTACAGATCTTCAAATTTTCTTTTGGAGGGATGAACTGGAAATTGAAAGGAACAATGCAGGGTCTTCATTAGGCCCTTGTCACATGCCAGGTTTCTGTGTATTTGTTTTGATTTGATTCCTGTCTGCTTTGCATTTTTCTTCATGATAAATGATATCCACTCATTAGTTAATAATTCCCCATTCAGTGGAAGGGGGAGACTAAAGGATTTTTAGAGATAATGTAACTGGTCTTAAATTTAACAGTGGGCCTAAACCTAGTGCATTCTTCTTCTCTATAGTTATTTTACTATTCATCTCAAACCTCATCCAAACAGACAATAAACCACTTCATGAACAGATGTGCTACTTATTCATCTAGTTCTGTAATGATAATGAAGAAAATTTAATCTGGAGTGTCTGTGGAAGATGAACTAAAGCCAGATTGGTATGAATAATAAAGTCTCTGTTGAAATGTTGGGCCCCACATGAAAAGCCAATCAAGTGACTGACAATGCTGTCTTTGATATAGTCCAATAGTGTATAGAAACAACCTCCTCTTGGGTGCTGGACTCTACATGCAACTACTTTTTCTACAGATGTAAACATTCCAAATTGTTTAGAGTATAAAGGAGCATAAAGGATGTTTTCTTACAGCTGGAAGCAACATCTGACATTGCAAAATGCTGAAAATATGTTGAAGAGATTGCTTTATTCAGAGAAATTTAAGGTGAACTGAAAAACGTGTAGCTTAACATTTTTATTAAAAAATATGACAAATTGAGACCAATTTTCCTACAAAAAAAGTGTGCAAAATCTCTTGGGGAATAATAATTAGCTTAAAATCTGCTCCACATTTGACCTTAGTTTTATACATGACATGTAATGGCTCTTGACATAGAGAAACATGTGGCCTGTGTAGCTGAGAGGCAGTTGTATGTTCAGTGAACTCCAGAGCTTTGTCATACAAATTGCTTGACTTTCTCATTTCTTATCTAGTTCAGTGCAGTAAAACAGCAACAACAATGCTATAAACTCTGAGGATGTGGGCTTTTTCTCACATTCTCAATATGTTCCATATTTTCAATACAATTACTTTACTTCTCTGTGCTTTTCTATCTTAGTTTTGGAAATGTGAATAAGAATATCAATTCCCCTTTTGGATATATTGATTTGAATTGTTATTTGATTTTTTATTTATAAGTATAGTTCATTGGCAGCTCCTTGTTGTAGTAATGGCCACCTAAAAAATTCTGTCCTACATAAACAATGAAAAGTAGAGTGTGTTGTGCATAGAAAATCCTGCCTTTGACCTTTGTATGAAGCACCATTCAATAATTTAATTTAAAAACATCCTGAGAAACAGTTAATAAATATGGGAGACAACCACTGCAGAAGATTTCTACGAAAAGCAGAGATTGGTTCTGCCATACCTGGAAATTTCATCAGCACTTTCCACGGCCTCAGAGCTCGCTCCCAAATCTCACCTAGGGAGGGAGATGACTAACTACCACAGCAAATTTTGACCAAAAAATTTGGGATTAGTTCTACTTCACCTGCGAGTTTAATCAGTGCTCCCTGTGGCCTCAAAGTCCACCTGCAGACCTGCCTATGGAGGGAGACAAATTCCCACAATACATTTCTACTGCGCATTATCAGTTGGTCCCATCTATCTCATTCTACATAACTTTGAGGA
Source organism: Galeopterus variegatus (assembly GCF_000696425.1). Classification (NCBI taxonomy): domain Eukaryota; kingdom Metazoa; phylum Chordata; class Mammalia; order Dermoptera; family Cynocephalidae; genus Galeopterus; species Galeopterus variegatus. The sequence continues at coordinate 134,901 of NW_007728496.1, forward strand.
CCATCCTACAATTCTGTCCAACTGCTGTACTAAAATAGAGGTACCTTCTGTCCAGGGAATACACCATGTGGCTCAGCCAGAATCAGAGGCAATTGCAGTATTCATCCAGCAGTTCAACCTGATTGCAAAGCTCAGCCAGTGATCTTGATGGACAGCAGAGCCTCGCCAGCTGACTCACCTGAATTCAGAGCAAAGATAGCTGCCCAGCCATACAGAGAATTTGAAGGAAAGCCCCGACTTCCAAGCGTCATCACCATCTGGCCCATTCAGAATCTTAGGCTAGACTAAATAGTAAAGGTCTATTCCTGCTAAAGAACAACTGTAAGAGCCAGAAAAGGCAGTTGTGTTCGCAAATGCACAAATATCAATGCAAGTACACGAGTGTTACAAAGACTCAGGAAATCTTGACATCTTTGAAAGAAACTAACAAAGTTCCGATAATGGACCCTAAAGAAAGGGAGATCTGTGAAATGACAAAAAACAAATTTAGAATAATCCTTTTAAAAAATGTTTGGTGAACTTAATAAATATAGGGAAAATATAATGAAACTTGGAAAACAATATATAAACAAAGCAAGAATTATTTTTGATTCTTTAAAAAGAACAACAAAATTTGCAAACCTTTATCTAGATTGACTAAGAACAAACAGAAAGCTGAAATTACTAAAATCAGAAATAAAGCAGGGACATTATTACATTGTCATTATGGTTTTTTTGTGGTGATAAGATTAGTTTTTTCTCTTCCTCATTTGCCTTTTTGTTTTAACTGTGGGTTTTGTTTTTTGTTGTGTATTTGTGATAGTGAATGTAGTTTTTCAGATTGCAGATGCAGGAGTTCCTTGAGGATTTCTTGTAGGGATGGTCACGTGGTGGTGAACTCCCACAATTTTTGTTTGTATAGAAAATACACTATTTTTACCTCATTTCTGAAGGATAGCCTTGCCGGGTATAATATTCTTGGCTGGAAAATTTGTTCTTTTAGTGTTTTGAATGTATCATCACATTTCTTATGGCCTGTAGAGTTTCTATAGAGAAGACTGCTGTTAGTCTGATAGGGGCACCGTTATAGATGACTTGACACTTTTCTGTTGCTTATTTTAAGGTTCTTTCTTTGTCTTTGAGTTTTGCTAGCTTCACTAAATTGTGTCTTGGAGAAGATTTTCTTGGGTTGAATCTGTTTGGGAATCTTTGAGTCTCCTGGATCTGAAGGTCCATGTCTCTCCTTATACCTTGGAATTATTGACTAAATTGTGTCTTGGAGAAGATTTTCTTGGGTTGAATCTGTCTGGGAATCTTTGAGTCTCCTGGATCTGAAGGTCCATGTCTCTCCTTATACCTTGGAATTATTCCATTATTATTACGTTGAGTAGGTTTTCCATGCCTTTTTGTTTCACCTGCCCTTCTGGAACACCCATAATTCAAATGTTTGTGTGCTTAAGGTTGTTGGCTAGCTCTCTTAGGTTTTCTTCATTTGTTGAAGTTCTTTCCTCCTACTTTTCAGTCTGCCTGGGGTATTTTGAAAAGTCTGTCTTCAAGATCAGAAATTCTTTCTTCTGCTTATTCTAGCTTGATGCTTAAGCTATCAGTTGTGTTTTTTCTTTTGTTGAGCAAATCTTTCAGTTCCATGAGTTCTGCTACATTCTTTTCATAAGGTATAATATCTTGGTAAATTTCCTCCTTCATAGCTTGGATTTTTTTTTTCTTGTTTCATTATGCAGTCTAAGGCTTCTCATATCTCAGTGAGTTTCCTTAAGAATGTTGCTTGGAATTCCTTTTTCAGTCATTTCAACAGTTTCCTTCTCTATATGGTCTGGTATTTGAGAATTACTGTATTTTATTGGTGGTGTCATATTTACCCGGATTTTCTCTATGTTGATGTCTGGTAATCTGGTAGAGCTTCTTCTCTGTTACTCTAGAGTGGGCTTTGAGGAGAAAGACATCTTTTTCCTTTTCTAGTCTCTGCTGGCAGCTCTCCTTGTGTCAATGCATTTGAGTGTCTGCCAGACCACCTGCATGGTGTCTCCAGCTACTGCTGTTGCGTCAAGCCACTATTACATCAGCTGTGGCTATGGTCATGGTTTTAGTGGGCCACCCACACAGAAGTGGTGCTTTCAGCATGCCCCTTGCCTACTTCCATGCAGGGGATGCTGCCCTCAGCTTCTGCCTAGAAACCTGTGTGTGCTCCATTTCTTGCCTGCTTCTGGGCAGAAAGGGTGAACCTTGGCTCTTGCCTGAGACCCTGGGCATGCTCTGTTTCTTGCCTGACTCTGGGTGGAGACACTGGCCCTTGGCTCCTGCCTTAGGACCAGAGCATGCTCCATATCTTGCCCACTTCTGGACAGACAGGGTGGATCCTGGCCCCTGCTTTTAGGATCCCAGGCATGCTTCATTTCCCGTCTGCTTCCAGGTGGAGGGGGACAACCCTTGGCTCTGGCTTAGGGCCCTGGGCATGCTCAGTTTCTTGCCTACCTTTGGGTGGTGGGGGCAGCCCTTGGCCCCTGCTTTAGGACCTTGGGCATGCTCTGTCTCTCACCTAATTCTGGGTAGGGGGATGCTGTCCTTGGCTCCTGCTTAGAGCCCTGGACAGTCTCCATTTCTTACCTGCCTCTGTACTGAGGGAGTAGCCCTTGTCTCCCGCCTTAGGAACCCAGGCAAGCTCTGTTTCTTGCCTACTTCTGGGAGGAGGAGGCACATCCCAGCTACCACCTTAGGACCCTGGGAATGCTCTATTTCTTGCCTGCTTGCAGGCAGAAGAGGCAGACCTGAGCCCCTGCCTTAGGACCCCAAGTGTGTTCCATTTCTTGCCTGATTCCAGGAGTAGGAGGTGGCCTTTGGCTTCAACCTTAAGACCCTGGGCATGCTTGGTTTCTTGCCTACCTCTAGGTGAAGGGAATGGCCATTGGCCCCTGCCTTAGGACCTTGGGTGTGCTCCATCTCTCCTCTGCCTCTGGATAGAGGGGTGGCCCTCAGCCCCTGCCTCAGGACCACAGGTGTGCCCCATCTCTCACCTTCTGGGTGGAGGGGGTGGCCCTCAGCTCCTCCAAAAAAAGAATTTTGATAAAGAAATAGAAACGATTGGGAATTACCCAATCAAAAGAGAGGGGAGAAAAAAAGAATAAAAAAGAATGAAGAATCCTATAGGAGTAGTGTGACATTATCAAAAGACCAAACCTATTCATAATAGGAATTCAAGAAGGAAAAGAAAAAGGGAGTGGTGGTGGGGGGGGTGGTTGGGCAGAAAACACATTTAAAGAAATAATAAATGAAAATATTTCTATTTTGAGAAAAGAGGCCAACATCCAGTTGCAAGAAGCACAAAGGTCTCCAGTCAAATTCAACCCAAAGAGGAGGTTTTGTCTTTGATTTTTGATAACCACACTATCAAAAGTCAAAGACCAAAAAAAAAAAAAAAAAAAAAAAAAAAAAGAATTCTAAGAGCAGCATGTGATAAAAACTACATTGCATACAAAGAAGTGCTAATGCAAATATCAATGGGCTTCTCAGCATAAACCTTCAGGCCAGGAGAGAGAGTGGGATGGTATAGTCAAAATGCTAAAGGAAAAAAATGCCAGCCAAGACTACTTTACCCAGCAAAGCTGTCTTTCAGAAATGAGGAGAAAAATATTTTTCCCAAACAAAAGCTAAGGGAGTTTATTACCACTAGACCTGCCTTAGAAAAATTTGCTAATGAGATTTTTTACAATTGAAGCAAAAAGCTGTTAATTAATACAAATAAACAACTGGTAAAAGTTTAAAACTCAATGGTATAAGGAATACAGAGCAATATTCAAAATACTCTAGGACTGTAATGGTGGCGGGTAAAGTGACAATATGCACAGTGCAATGGTTAAAGAACAAAATGATTAATAACAACTATAGCTTAAATAAATTGCCAAGGGATACATACTACAAAATGATATAAATTCAAACATCAAAACCATGAAATGTAACAGAGGAAAGTGCAGAATTGTTGTATGCAATCAAAGTTTACTTGTTATCAGCTTGAAATAAACTGTTATGAATGTAAGGTGTTCTTTGTAAGCCTCATGGTAATCAAAAAACAAATATTCATATGAGATGCACAGATCAACCATCAAACCACAAAGACAGTATGATAGAAAGAAAAAAATAATTATCTACAAAACAACAAGAAAGCAATTAACATCCTTGCCTATCAATAATTACCTTGAATGTAAATAGGTTAAATTATCCATTGAAAAGACATAGTAGAGTGGCTGAATGGATTTATAAAAAAAAAAAAGGAAAAGAAAAACAAGACCCAACTATACGCTTCCTACAGGAGACTTACTTCACTTTTAAGCACACTCCTAAACTGGAAGTGAAGACATGAAAAAAGTTATTCCATGCAAACAGAAACCAAAAGAGAACAGACAGGGGTAGCTCTACTTATAACACGAAAAAAGTTATTCCATGCAAACAGAAACCAAAAGAGAACAGACAGGGGTAGCTCTACTTATATCAGACAAAATAGACTTTAAATCAAAAACTGTAAAAAGAGACAAAGAAGGACATTCTATGGTGATGAAGAGGTAAATTAATCAAGAAGATATAACAATTGTAAATATAAATGCACCCAACAGTGGAGCACCTAAAAATATAAAGCAAATATTAAAGGATCTAAAGGGAGAGATAGATTGTAGCACAGTAATAGCAGTGAATTTCAATACACCACTTTTAAGAATGACAGATTATCTACACTGAGAATTTAAAAGGAAACATTGGATTTCAACAGTATATTAGATCAAATGACCTTAATGTACATATACAGAACATTCCATCCTACAGAAACAGATTTCACATTCTTCTCAAGTGCATGCAGAACATTGTCCAGGATAGATTATATATTAGGCCATAAGACAAGTCTTAGAAAATTTAAGAAGATTGAAGTCATATTAGGTACCATTTCTGACCACAATGGTATAAAACTAAAAATTAATAGCAGTTAAAATCATACACAATGGGGAAAAGTTAAAAGCTTTTCCTTTAAGATTTGAAATAAGACATGAATGCCCACCATCAATGAATGAATGGATAAAGAAAATGTGGTATATATACATATGGAATACTATTCAGCATTTAAGAAGGAATAAAGTCAGTTATTTGTGATAACATTAATGGACTTAAAGAATATTATGCTAAGAGAAATAAGCCAAACACAGAAATGCAAATACTGCATGTTCTCACTAATATGTGGAATCTAAAACAATTGAAGTCATAGAAATGGAGAGTAGGGTGGTGGTTACCAGAGGCTGAGGGTTGAAGGAAATGGGGGAATGGTAGTCAAGGGGTACAAAGCCTCAGTTAGATAGGAGGAATAACCTTGATTTTTTTGATAGATATTACACATCAAGGTGAAAATAGCTAATATTTGAGTACTGTACATTTTGAAGTCACTGAGAGCAAATTTCAAATGTTCTCAGTACAAAAAATGTTTGAGGTGATTGATATGCTAATTAGCTTTAATTATTCCATATCATGTTAAAAAAATCATAACATTAGTTAGTGCTCCATACATATATACAACTATAATTTGTGAATATATAATTTAACCCTCCCACCCCAAAAATCTTTGAATGAGGGTGGTGAAAGACCATTTGGAGATTTCTAGCTGAAGTAACTGAGTGGATTGTGATTGTAGTAACTGAAATAGGAAATTAGGAGTCAGGAGTGTATGCACGTTCACGCAGTGATACTACTTTTGTCTAGACTGTGTTCAATTTGAAGTGCCCATGTGAGTAAACAAATGGAATGATTCCAGGAGGTATTGGAATATAAGTCCCCGAACTCCTGTCAAAGGACACAGTGAGAGCTAGAAAAATTATATGTGGTAACTGTGATTGTAGTACTTCAGTTTTGTTTTGTCATATCTATCCAAAAAAAATAACAAACTTACCTTCCTTATGCTATTTATATTATCTATTTCAATAGCTATTTAGTATTTTTGGTGGTTTACTTACAAGGCAATCTTCGGCTTAATATTTTCTTCCTATTTTATCCTTTAGTTGTCTTGCTCAATATCAGTGTTTTCCTGGAGGCAAACATGACCAAAGTGAGAGAAAACAATTGAGTGCATCATGAGGTCTTGTGTTGACAAACTGCATGAAAAATATCAATGTGTGTACTTGGAAATAGGGATTTTTTTTTTTTAAAGCACTTATCCCGAAGATGCCCAGGTTTCAACTAGAGAGTAACAAAACATGACTGGAAGGGCAATATGGGACTGGAAAATGAAAAATTGCTTGGCCCGGGATTTTTGGAAAGCTTACAGTGTGTAATAGAAAGTCTTTATAGTAATGTGTGCTTTAGGGAGGTTAATTTGGTCAGAACTTTTAAGATAGATTGAAGAAGAGAGGCATTATATGCATGGATTCTAATTTGAGACTTTTGCTAACCTCAAGGTGGGAGGTAATCGACAAATTAATAATCTTTAATTGTTCTTTCTAATAGTGATTACAAAAGTAGTGAACAATTCACAACCATTTACATTTGGCTTTATAATTTGGAGAGTCACTCTTTCAGTTTACTTTTGATTTTGTTTGTATGCTCTCCCCACCCCCACCTTGCTGTGGGCACTTCTCACAAATTAGATTTGATTTAAAATCAATTTAAGAAATATCCACTAACTCTTGTTTGCTAAATGCTGCCCTATATAGCCCAGGATAAAAAAAAAAAAAATAAAAAAAAAAAAAGAGTAAATGGGCCCTCTCTCCAAAGAGGTTGAAGCATAGCTGGAGAGATAAAACACAGATTCATTAAATAATCAGAGAAAAATACAAGAGGGACCTTGTCCGATGTTCTTTGCACACCTCTAGTACTGGGTATAGTTCTGGGGATATGGCAGGTGGTCTGAAAGTATGTGACTGAAGGTGGTCAGAATGCCACTATGTTTTACATGAAAATTATCCATTTGCAGCTGCACTTAAAAGATTAATGAGGAAATGGGTGTACACCAAAAACATCTAAATGACTATATTTTTACATTTGGAAACTTCTGGTGACATAGGCCCACACCATCTGTTGGCTTGGCAGCTGTGACAGTTGACAACACTGCTCAACAGAGGAGCCAAGATTCACTTTTGGGAGGATAAATGCACAATTAAGCATGGCTGAGAGAGCTCATGAACAGGTTCTAGAGGCAAGTCTAGAATCATCTTCCTTGATTTTTATGTCCATCTGAGGCTTGGAACTCTGAATATCTCCTCCCAGCACAATCTTCTCATTTCTCTTCACCCTGGATAAACCTGGTACTGATGCCCTCACGACCTCAAGGCCTTGAGCCTTTCTGATTTAGGTTCCATGTCTCCCCCTACTCAGCTGATCCCCTTCATCACCTGATGTTTTTCACAGCTTTCTACTTTGCCAAATACATTTGCCAAGCCTCCAATTCTGAATAAATCCCATTTTCAATTTTCTTGAAACATCTAGGTTTGTTTGTTGCTAGATAAGTTCATGTGAAGATGCTGAGCTAACCTATTCTAATTTTACATAGGCACACATACCAATAACATTATTAGTGTAAATCTCTTATCTGCAAATCTGATACTAAAATAAGTTCTGAAAATTAGGTGGTTTTGTAATTTACTTGGTGGCAAAATCTGGTGTGGTTTAAGCTCATTTGTCAACAACACCTTAACCTGCACTAACCTAGTGTTATTATTTACTTATTCCTTTCTGTGGGAATATTAATATTCCACTGAAGAAATATACGATTACAGGCTAGTTTCCTTGACCTTTTTTGGGATGACACGTAATATGCGTTATTTCTGCATTGTTATATCTTTGAAACAGAAAAATTCTAAATTCTGAAGCATATATGACCTAAATGTTTCATATGATTGTTTTATTAGACTGTATGAACTTAACTTTACCGGTTACAAGTAATTCCACATGTGTTACCTTGGGTCACCACAATAATCCTGAGATAAAATGAATGTATTACTGAACCCATTTTTCAGATGTAAAGACAGGTTTAAAACATGTAGGTCCTTGATTATAGCTGATAAGCAAGAGAGCTAGGAATTGAAACCAGGCATTCTTTTCTAATCCCTTAGTTCTCTTTCACTTTTTTCCCTTTAACAGTTACTTCTTAGTCTTATAGAATTAATCAAAGTTTTAATGGGTACAAAACTATGTTATCTACCCTAAGTGAATCATTGGACAGTATATGCATGTATTGAAACAACATCTTGTACCCCACAAATATGTACAAGTAAATGTTAAAATATTTTGAATAATAGAGAAAAAATGAAGCATAACTGCAATACTATTGTTGAACACAAAATAACAACAGTAATTAGAATCTATGCCATTGATGCTTCCCTTCTCCCATCCATCTTAAAAGTTCTGAACAAATTAATCTCCCTAAAGCACATATCTGATTTATCCAGTTTAAAACTTTCTATTATCCACTGGAAAGCATTCCAAAAATCCTAGGCCTAGTAATTTTTCATCACTTTGTCCCATATTGTCCTTCCAACGCCTTCTTTTGTTACTTTTTGTTACTCTTCTAGTTAATAATTAACTATTGTAAATTTCAAAATCACTGAGAGTAAATTTCAGATTTTCACAATACAAAAAATGTTAAATATTTGAGGTGATGGATATGTTAATTAGCTTTAATCATTCCATATCATATTTAAAATATCATAGTTAGTACTCCATACATATATACAACCATAACTTGTCAATATATAATTTACCCCCGCCCCCCCCCCAAAAAAAATCTTTGAATGAGGATGATGAAAGACCATTTGGAGATTTCTAGCTGAAGCAACTGAGTGGATTGTGATTATAGTAACTAAAATAGGAAATTAGGAGTCAGGAGTGTATGCACGTTCACGCAGTGATACTGCTTTTGTCTGGATTGTGTTCAAGTTGAAGTGCCCGTATGAGTAAATAAATGGAATGATTCCAGAAGGTATTGGAATATAAGTCCCCGAACTCCTGTCAAAGGACAGAGTGAGAGCTAGAAAAATCACTTTAGACTGGATTAAATCTTTATAATGTTGAGTCTTTCTATGCAAGAACATGGCATCTCTTTAAATTAGTTGAAGTCTTCTTTTACATTCTTTGAGACCCTTTAAATTTGCCTCATAGAGGTCCTGCACGTTTCTTACTTAGTTAATTTCTAGGTATTATATCTTGGGTACACTGCCTCCTTATTATACTCTCTTATTGTTTGTAATTGTTTTCCAGTTAATTTGCTTAACTGGAAATATAATCTCATTATTTGTAATAATATCTTATGCAAATAATGGTAATTTAAAATTCTTTCCAATTTATTGTATCTCCAGTTTTATTTTTCTGTTTCCTAATTGCATTTCCAATCCTCCAGAACAATCAGAACAATGTTAAATAATAATGGTGGCCACAGACCCGTTTGTCTTGTTACTGGCTTTAGCTGAAAATGCTTCAAGTGTTTCCTCACTATGTGAAATGGCATATTTTATGATTTTAGGCAATAACCACTTATCCCTATCTTAGTAAAAAATTTTTGTTTTTATTAAAAAATAATTTTGAATTGTATAAAAAAAATTTTGCAGCATCTATGAAAATAAACACTATTTTTAAACACAAATATGATATGTTTCATATTTTAGTAAGTATTCCAAAGTTTATCTACACTTGCATCCTTTAATAAACTCCACATTGTCATAGTGTATAATTATTTGAATGTACTGCTGAGTTTCATCAGCTAATATTTTATTCAGAATTTTAAAATGATATTTATAAGTGAAATTGGTGTATAGATTTATTTTGACTAATATTTCCAAACTTTTGGCATTAAGATTATGTTTATTTTATTAAAAATTTTCTAGAATCTTTTCTTTTTTTCCTATGTACTGAAAAGCTTTAAATAGCATTGTGATGATTTTTTATTTTCCAATATTTATTAAAACTTCCCTCTGAAAATTGTGGGTCTGACACTTTTGGGGGCAGTCATATTTGGTCAACTTGCTATTTCTTTCTCTCTCTGGCAGTAGTTCTCAACTGGGAGGAGTTTGATTTGGACCAAGAAAGGTGATTTCTGCCATCTGTGGTTTCTGTTGGTTTCTGTTTCTGTTTACAGTTTTTAAAAATCTTATATGCCTCACAACTTCTGATTGCCTGCTGGTCATTGTTTTTGGAAAATTATCTGTAAGTGATCTTGAGGTCTAGGATGGATGTGCCCTCCTCCAAAGAGGCTGTGTTTGGCTTCTGCTCCATCCACGGACACTTTCAGTCAAGAGTGCCAGGTCCGCTCAGGCTCTGTACCTGAGGGAAGTGGGTTGTTCTCTCCTGTTTCCTTTCTGTTTTACTTTCTGGTTCCTCTTAGCATCATGTCAGTCAGTTCTTTTTACTATCGACAGCGTTTGGGGCAGGTGGTGGTAGTGAGGGGAAGGAGAGAGGGTACAGATCTGCTTTGCCCTGATTCTGAGTTGCACTCGGGGCTGCATCTTCACATAGGATTGTAAATGCGGTAGGCCCTGTGCCTCGACCTCTATTTCTCTAACCCAGAGAGTAAAACCACAGAACCAGGACCAGGTTTGCGGTATAAGAAGCAGCCCTTCAAACAAAAACGTCTTTAGTGCTCTGATACTCTACTTCTTAGGTTAGAACATTGGTTTGTGAATTCTTATCTTTTCATGTTGTCAATATTCATTTTAATCTATACGTCATGCTTAGATATTTACAGTGGGAGGGTTGATAACTGAGACTGACATTAATGGAAATTAGAACTTTCTCAAATTCTTTTTTACTCTCTCCATTTTTATTTTATTTTGCTTCCTTTTATTTAAGAAAATAAAAATCTGTCCTCTATTCCCTAGTTTGTGTTGAGCAATGCCCCAGTGTTTCTTCTGATTTTTCCTTCATTTTATATAGTTTATTTTTTTCTTCTATTTTTTCCCTAATTTTTTTCCAGCTTACATTGATTTCTTTCTACTGTCTTGACATGTCTTCTCTGAGCTCCTGCAGCTCTGACTTTATAGACTTGATTGCGTCTTAAGTTTTTTTTAACATTCATGGTGGATTCAAGGCCACATTTCCTAATGCATTTTCTTGCTCAGCCATTTGTTTTTCTTATGCTTTTCCTCCTGGTTTCTGTTGAACATCTTGTATAGATTTGGGGATGGTTCTATTTTGATTATTCATTTTTGAAAAACACGTGAATTTTTTCTGGACCAGCTATTTATTGGAGTTTATGTTGGGGAGGGACCATCCAGAATGGCTCGTATTTTCCCATGAACTGAGATTTTCTTCAGATTGTGTATCTCCCATGCTTAAGGATGTGGGTACCAGTGGAGAGGTGGTTCAGAATGCAACATATTTCTTCTCTGCTTCAAAGAAATAGACTAATTTCTGGACTTGTGGTTTGTTCATCTGATGTGTTTCTACATATGTGCTGCTTCCTCTGACTGTTTGATTGGAGCTTCATCAGGGGACAACTCTGCTACCAGCCTGTGTGCATTTTGGGGTTGTTCTACATCAAGGATTCACCAAGCATGCAGGTTTTGCATCAAAGTGTGCCTCCCCTCACTTTCAGGAGTGGCCTTTGAGCAGTTGACTCTCGGAGGCAATAATGTCACTCCACTCCTCACTGACATGATTTTCTGCTTTTCCCCCATGGATTCTGGCAGTCCTTTTGTGTGTCTTACAATTTGAGGCTTTAGCTGTCTCTTTATTTAGCTGAAATGAAACATTTTTTTTTATGATTCCATGAATAGTTTTTCAATTTGTCAAGTGTCTCTCATACATCTCTCATTTTTGGAACCCAGTGTTATATGTAGACCACATGTTAAATTGTATTAATGCTTTTTTAGACCATACTAAGGTGATCATACAATTTTTTTCTTTGACCTACTGATGCAAAAGTGTGGTACACATTTAATATTAAATCTTCACTGCATTCCTCAAATAAATTTCTTTGAAAAGCTGACAATAACATAAGAAAGGGTTGTATTTATTGAGTTTCTATTCATAGATACTCAATACATATCATTATATACTTTGTATATATCATCTTTTTCAATCACTACTACAATTCTATGAAATCAGTACTATTACTATTTTACAGCTGAGGAAATGGAGACTCATTGAGGTTAAGCTGTACAGGTTCACAAAGCAGTGTAAATGGTGAACTCAGATTTTAAACAGGCTGACTGGACTTATAACCTACCTTTTTATTACTTTGATATAATAGTAGATTTATTTTACTAACCTTTCATTAAATATTGTTAATCTTTTTAAATACATCTGTAAGATTTTGATGTAATGGCTATTTTAGCTTCGTAAAATCAGGTGGAGAGTTTACAATTTCCCCTATGTTGTACTGGAGAGGTGATGGAGGACAGCAATTATTCCTATTTTAAATATAAGATGAATATCACTTATAAGACCATTTAATCTCAGTGACTTTCTGTAAGATTTTGGTGTAATGGCTATTTTAGCTTCGTAAAATCAGGTGGAGAGTTTACAATTTCCCCTATGTTGTACTGGAGAGGTGATGGAGGACAGTAATTATTCCTATTTTAAATATAAGATGAATATCACTTATAAGACCATTTAATCTCAGTGACTAATTTTAGAAGCAATTCTTCAACTATTTTTGTTATTTCCATAATTGTTATTCTTTTCAAGTTATCTGTTTTTTAAAGCAGGTTTTGATAATTTTATTTTTCTAACTTTTGTTCTCTTTTATTTAAAATTTCCATGTTTTTGTGCTATATGCTCTATATGTGTATACCAGTGCTTATATATGTATCTACCTATATAATATATATCCAGATAGATAGATATAGACACTCAAATATGTTATCACTTTTTTGAGAAAATTTTCTTTTCTCTTCTTGTGTTCTTTCCTTGATTTTACCAGGCCTAAGATTCTCCTGCAACCCACCCACCCACAAACCATGTCATACATTAATTATATTTTTGTTATTAATTTTTAATTAATAATTTTCTTTTATTTTTTCACAATTGCATTTTAATGTTCCTTTTTTAAATCTTGAAGTTAAAAGTTTAGTATCCTTTCATTTTTTTAAAAATGTTAATCCGGGCCGGCCCGGTGGCGCACTGGAGAGTGCGCTGCTTGGGAGCGCGGCGGCACTCCTGCCGAGGGTTTGGATCCCATGTGGAGACCGGTTCCCGCTCACTGGCTGAGCGCGGTGCGGGCGCAACACCGAGGGTTGCGATCCCGTTGCCGGTCCCCGGTATGGGCGTGACACCGAGGGTTGCGTTCCCATTACCGGTCAGTAAAAAAGACAAAAAAGGAAAAAAAAAAATGTTAATCCATTTTCTAGATTACAACAATCTTATTGTCATTATTTCCTAAATAGCTTGCAATTATCCTTTTGATTTTCCTTTTTTAAAAAAGTTTCCTTTGGCAGGTCTAAAAATATACTTTTATTATTTAATTCTACCTTTATTGGATTGCTATTAAAGAAAGTGGTATATAATTTCTACCTTTGAAAATTTATACAGATCTTATTGCCACAGAATAGAACCAATTTTGGTAAATGTTTCATAATCTTTGGAAAATAAGGTGGATTCTCAGTATGCAAAAAGCTATTCTATACATAATTATATATTATATTTGAAACCTTTATATATTGTTTAAGTATATTACTTTTTCTGTTTTTTTCTGTCAAAAGCTGAAAATGGTATATTAAATTTTCCCTCTTCATTGTGTTTCTAACAATCTTTCTCTCTGCAATTCTGACAATTTTTGATTACCATATTTCAGTATTATATTATTCTCATCTTGAAGGTTCATGACTCACATTTTAATGTCTTTAGTCTATATTTAATTTTTGTTAATATGGCTGTTTTTTATTTTTACTTTGACTTAAATCATACTTAGATAAATTTGCCAACTCAACTGAAAACTTTTTTAATATGTCTGTTATTTGACCCTCCCCACACACACTTTTGCTCTTATTCTATTATAGTGACTTGAGGAGTATACATTTACCTATGAAATAATAGGATCTTATCAATTAGTATGTGTTTTATTTCTTTTAAGGAGGGCATAAAGAATCATCTCAGATCACTTGGAGGGTCACCCTTAAAAGTACATCACCGTAGAATCTCTTAGGGTGGCCTCCATCAGAATTGTTAGGCACCCTGGGGTTGCTGTGGGGGTCTTCTAAAGGAGGTTAAATGAGAAGACTGGATGTGAAGAGAACCCTTGCGTTTTAACAATTTAAAATAATTTGCTCCAGCAAGAGGCTGTGTTTCTGAGTCCAGGAGGTGGTGGTCTGGAGCCCATCCTACAGCATCACTGCTACAGTGGGTGGGATGGCTTCCTGGTAGTTCTGTATGGAAAATGAGAAAGCTGAGTGTTAGAGCTGTAACCTGAGAAACCTAAGCCTGGGGCACTTGTCTCCAGTACTTCCCTGATCATGTCCCCTTGGGAAATCAGGACAGCTGATACAGTGCTCTGAATCAGTGAGTAATCCTCCCAGCAGTGGGCCAGCACCTGTTCTAGGCTGTGAATAACCCTTCTTCAACAGCAACACTTTGTGGAAATGCGAAGGAATAGCTTTGGTCGAACCATCTCACTCCAGTGCATTCTCTATCATGTATGTCCTTCAGACTAGCCCCCTCTAGAATATGAGTAAATCTCTAGTGTTTGTGGATTACAAGAGAGGAAAGGAGGGCCACCCCGTGGCGCACTCGGGAGAGTGCAGCGCTGGGAGCACAGTGGCGCTGCCGCCACGGGTTCGGATCCTATATAGGACTGGCCGGTGCGCTCACTGGCTGAGCGCGGTGTNTAAGCTTCATGTAATAAACGTTTCCTTCTGGAGATGTATTTTTTGATTCATCTCTAGAAAGCTGCTAAACATCATCAAGTAATCAATTTTTCTGGAACAGTGCACTATACAAGTAGCATGCTTTTTCTTTTGGCTTCTTATATATGAGATTTCTGTTTCCATCCTTGAAATTTAAATAATTACTAATATTTTTGTTTATATTCATTACTTTATTGTACTTAAAGTACCTGTTAATTTTACTAACTA
>NW_007728496.1:150873-157938 GCF_000696425.1 Galeopterus variegatus
GACACCACACCAAGGGTTGCCATCCCCTTACCGGTCACGAAAAAGACAAAAAAAAAAAAGAGAGAGGAAAGGAGATCTCAAGGGGAAGCTATCAAGCCTGCCTGTGGGGCATTTGTTGGTTAGAGCAATTAACTGGAGAAGTAAGAGATGTGACTATATCTAAGCTCCAAGTTTGTGGAATAGGTTATATATCATATTTTTATTCTAATTGTGGTTACTTCTTAGAAAAGCTTGCATTTATTTTTATTTAACAAGATCTATATTGAAATGAAAAATTGACTATAGACTGTAAAATAGAAATTTTAGTACAATTCTTACTTCTCTCTTCCACTTAATCTTTTCTCAGTTTGTTTATATAATCTTGGATTTGAACCCTAAATTATTATTAGTTAATTACGGTTTGTTCAATGATATGTCCAAGGCTAATAATATTTTGGAATGTTATGTTGCATTTTAAAGCCATATTGACAGAAATTATTTCAGTGTTACTTTATTTAATCTATTTTTATTGCTCACAGTTAAGCTTCATGTAATAAACGTTTCCTTCTGGAGATGTATTTTTTGATTCATCTCTAGAAAGTTGCTAAACATCATCAAATAATCAATTTTTCTGGAACAGTGCACTATACAAGTAGCATGCTTTTTCTTTTGGCTTCTTATATATGAGATTTTTGTTTCCATCCTTGAAATTTAAATAATTACTAATATTTTTGTTTATATTCATTACTTTATTGTACTTAAAGTACCTGTTAATTTTACTAACTAACTGGTGTGTTTCCTCAACTCAGCAAAGTTTTCTTTTATTATTTCTTATTTTCTTTTATTATTTCTTTAAAAAAAATCTTTGTATTTTCTATCTTCTATTTTCTATCTAGTTTCCTTCTATTTTCTATCTCTTTTGGGTATTCTTATAATACATCTATCTTTTCTCTCATCTTTTTTCATTATGTTAATTTTTTTGGCATCCTCTATGAATTTCTTGAATTTGTCATGAACATTAACTTAATTTATGGGGAGTACCCAAACTGTTTACTATGCCAAAATTTTTTTTCTAATTTATATAATCTTTGCTGACTTTAGAATGTTTCTTCCAAAATAAATGCTTAGCTCCAGTTTCATACTTAAAATGTTCTCTTGAATCATTTTGGGAACACACATTAGACATTTTAAAAAATGCTCTTCTGCTTTTTTGCAGTTAATCCACGTTAGAGAGAAATCTCTTTTGATCTCTTTTTTTTCAAGCTGATTTTCTTTTTCTGAACTACACTTTAAGTTTAGGAGTAGTTCCTCTATTTGCCCAGTTGGGAGACAGCCAGGTGATGGCTTTTTTCCCCAGGAGAAAGTCCTGCCTCACACTATTCCTCCACTGTCCGAGTCCTGCGGTGCCACCTGCCTTCATCCCTCTCAGGCAGGGGATACAAGTGGGATTTAGTGGAGAGAAGTCCTTCACATCTCTCCAGGAGACCTTCTCTCTCATGAGACAAGCTATCAGTGGTTCCATGATACCTGTATTTCAGTTCTTCCTGCAGATTCCTCAGCAGACATTCTGACTTTTCTGATATTCTTCTTATTTCAACAAGTGAAGAAATTTTTCTTATTCAAAAAAGCCACATGAAATTTTTATAGAAGTAGAACAACAAGATGTTGGGTTTGACTGTAATATTTGTTATACATTTTATAAAATGTTGTAACGTAGATCATATTATATATTATGCACATCATACACACTACACACGCCACATAATATATTTTACAGAAATATGTAATCCTTTGTTGATCTCCAGTTGACCTCCTGTCATAGTATATGTGCCAGATGCTCCAGACCATTCCTAATCACTTCAAGAGTTCAGAGCACTTCCCTGAGAAGTCCAAATCAATTCAATGTGGACTTTCCAAGCTTATCTTTCTTTACATCCAAAATTATACTAGTTTTTTTTTCTTACCTTTTTTTTCCTTAAAAGGGATCTCTATCAATTCCTATGTTGCTATTTCTCTGAGTCCTTGATTCATCAGTTATCTTTTCTTTCCCTTGCAACTTATTTCCACCCATTCCTTTCCCTCAGATGGAAAATTTGCCCAAGTGCTCCTGTCTCTTGACAATCCTTTGAGGAAGTAGTCTACACATGCTGCATCCTCTCTATTACCATGTCCTCGTCCCTCAACCACCAAGCTTTTTCTATGAAAATAGTTATTTTAACAGTAACACATTTAGGGGGCTTTAATTCTTTTCTTATCCTCCTCCATGTCTTGGTAGCCTATGACTCTATTAGTCATCCCTTCCAAGGCCGAGAAACCCTTTCCACCTTTGAGAACTAGGTTCTTATTTATTCTCCTTACTTTATAATTGATTCTTTTCTAGCTTTACTAGCTCTTTTAATTCTTCTTTCTCACCAAGGTCTCTGATGCTTCCATGAGCTTTTCTCTCCTATACTCTCCTCCCTGGAGAATTCTGCCCTTCTTAGAGCTTTTGTTCTCATCACTATGCTGATGACTTTTGAATCTTCATCTTTTATTTCAAATTCTTCCTCCTGAGAACCCAACCTTTTACCTCAACCACCTAGTGAGCACTATTTATAAGACTCGTAGTGTGGATGCTGAGAATCTTGGAATCTCCTCCCTTTCTCTTCCCATATCACCAGTAGACAAATGCTGTCAATTTTTGCCATTTGTGTTTTTGGCACCCTTTTAGTCTTCCCTGTCATCTCCACCTTGGGCTTTGTATTAGTCCATTTCTGTTGCTTATAGCATAAATACCTGGAACTGGGTAATTTTCAAAGAAACAATATTTATTGATTACAGTTTCAGAGGCTAGGAAGTCCACAATCCAGGGAACATATCTGGTGAAGTCCTTCTTTGGTGAAGAGAGAGATGATTTGTAAATATTTGGCTAGAAATTATTTTTAACCTATAGATGTACTGAACTGTCAGATTTTAAGTGCTGAGATGGTATAGATCCTTTTTTGGAAAATTGATTTGGAAAAAGGGCCTGGGAGTCCCTCTGCAGGACTGAGCCCTACATGATTAAATCCCAATGCTTCTTTGGTGAAGAGAGAGATGATTTGTAAATATTTGGCTAGAAATTATTTTTAACCTATACATGTACTGAACTGTCAGATTTTAAGTGCTGAGATGGTATAGATCCTTTTTTGGAAAATTGATTTGGGAAAAGGGCCTGGGAGTCCCTCTGCAGGACTGAGCCCTACATGATTAAATCCCAATGTATAAAGTTTAGTATGAATCCTAGGCAATAATGATGGCTCACATATATGCACAGTACATTAGAGTTAATAAAGCATTTTTACAAGCTCTATTTCACTAATCTTCACAATTACTCTATGATATGGGTAGAAAATGCTGTGCTAGTCTCACTTAATAGGTGAGGAAAAATAAGATTTGGAGAGGTTGAATGGTTTAAGAGAGTGACACAGAAAGTGCCCAATTATGGTTTTGAATCCTAGCCTGTGACTCCAAGACCAGTGTTTTCCTCCTTATACAACATTACCTTGGATATACATACACCACATGCTTTTGTAATTTTTAGCCTCCTCTTTAACTTGAGGATGGGCTCTTCAGCATCAGTGATATCACATTATTCATCTTTGTATTCCTAGATATTGTCATAGTTACTGGCACAGAACTGCTGCCCACTATGTTGATATTTGAAAAAATGAATCAATTTATAATGATAGTTAAAATAATAGCTAACATTTGTTAGGTTTTTCCTTTGTTTTAGATACTGTGTTGATCACTCTATTTACTTGTTTGATCCTTATAAACACCCTATGCATTAGGTATGTTATTTATCACCTCTATTCTATGGAGAAAGAAACTGGGGCCAGGAAAGGTGAAATAATGCGCCCAATGTTACACAGTCAGTAAGGGATAGAGCTGATATTTGAACCCAACAGTAAGCCACTGTGCTCTACCGTCTTTCTGTATCTGCGTCCATTTCATAACAAGTCAGATAATAATAATGAATGTGGTGGTTTTAAAACATGGCCATACAATTTTGACAGTACTTCCATGGAAAGATATGGGTTTATCTGGGGAGTCTGGTGAAACAGAAGCTATGTGGCTTCTAACACTGGGCCATAAATGGCCTTGCAGTTTCCACCTTGTGATATGGAAATCTGCTCCTACATCCCTGACTGCCATGAAAGTAGTCTAACTAACTTGAAGACCCTATGCCTTGAGGAAACCCAAGCCATCTGGAGAGGCCATGTGTAGGCACCTCTAGTTAACAGTCCCAGGCGATGCTAACTTTCAAGTTGTCCCAGACCTGCTGTTAGACATGTAAATGAAGAATCCTCCAGAAGATTCCTGCCCCAGGTGTTCAATCACTCCCAGCCTTTCTAGTGTTCTCAGCGGAAGCACCAGACATCGCAGAGCAGAGACAAGACATCCCCACTGTGCCTCACCTGTATCATTGATTCACAGAATCTGTGAGCATAACAAATGTTGGTTGTTCTATGCTCCTAAAATAACCAGAATAATGGGATTGAATCATAGTTAACTAAACACCCCCATCTCCTGAGGCCACTTGATTTCTAAGTGGTATAATAATACTCCAGGGCTGTTTAGTTGAAACAATCAAATCTGTCATATATTGCACACTCCACACCTGAGGGTGCTGGTGTATTAATCTGACTGAAATGTTTATAAAGGGTTTGGCCTGTTGGAAAGCTCTTACTTCCAGAAAAGGCACAGGAATATGGAATTTCTTGTTTATATTCTGCTGAGCTCAGTGTGTTGCGAGTTCGCTCTTGGCTTCTTGCCCAAGAAGCCTTGGCAACAATGTCACTTCTTCCTTGATTATTTCACAACCCGGTATGAACTGCTGCTGCTGTACTGAGGTTTTATTCTTCATATCGCTGGGTAGTATTGGTGTGTTTTCTAGATGATAAGTCTTCTTCTCTCCCGATTTATAAAGAACTGGCCAGACTACAGAAAGTCAAGAACGACTTAAATTAGTTCAGGCTCTCTTCCTGAGCCAGGCTACACTTTCTTGGTTGTGTTCTTTTTATACCATGTTATGTACTGAGGATATCAGTTCCCCCTACTTGTCCTAGGAATAACTAAGAACTTAACCATTTGTATACTCTGGACACGTAAAAGGCAACAAAGAAACCTAGTGTTAAAGCACATAAGTAACTGCAGTTATGATGTGTTCTTTGAGCAAAAGTTGCTATTTGAAGCATTCATTCATTTATTCATTAAAAACTTAGTTACTCAGAACTACAGGTAGGTGCAAAGCACTTTGCTAGATGTTGATAACGCAGCAGCTAACAAGGCAGACCCCAGCGCTTAACAAAGTCTGTACATTAGTGGGGAAAAGTTTCAGGTAAATTCAGATAAAATGGACATTGGAAATCACTTTTCACAGATTTGTGATATGTAAAGACTGATATTGTACTTTGCATGCGATAGTAGCATATACATGTCTCCTACCTCTTTACCTGTTACCTCTTCCTCCCTATATCTACCAGCAGCTGATACTGTTCAATTCTTTTTTAAAATTTTATTTTTTAATTGACAGATATAATTCTATGTATTTATCCTATACGATACGGTATTTTGAAGTATACATGCATTGTGAAATGACAAAACCTAATTTACATATTCATTACCTCAAATAATTATCATATTTGTGGTGGCAACATTTCACATCCAACATCCACTCTCTGTATTTTTCAGGAAAACAATCTATTTTAACGAACTATAGTCACCATGTTGTATAATAGATCTCCTGAACTCATTCCTCCTATCTAATGGAAATTTTTTGCCCTTTGACTAACATCACCCCAACACCCACCCAGTCCTCCTGAAACACCTTTCCCCAACATCTAGTAACTGCCATTCTACTCTCGAGCTCTATGAGATGCACTTTTTTCCCCCACATATGGGTGAGGTCATGTAATATTCTTCTTTCTGTGCCTGGATTATTTTACTCAACATAATGTCCTCTAGGTTCATCTATTTTGTCACAAATGGCAGGATTCCTTTCTTTTCTTAATGGTTGAATGGTATTCCATTGTGTATATGTACACCATATTTTCCTTATCCAGTTATCCATTGATGGACATTTAGGTTAATTCCATACCTTTGCTATTGTGAATAATGATCCCATAAATATGGGAGGGAGTGTGGATATCTCTTCGACATGCTGATTTCATCTCCTTTGGATATATACCTAGCAGTTGGATTGCCAAATCTATGGTAGTTTTACTTTTAATTTTTTGAGGAACCTCTGAACTATTTTTCATACTAATTGTACTAATTTACATTCCCATCAATGGTGTACAAGGGTTCCCTCCTTTTCTCCATATCCTTGTCAACACTTCCTTTTGTCATTTTGATAATAGCCATTCTAACAGGTGTGAGGTGATATCTCATTGTGATTTTAATTTGCATTTCCCTGATGACTAGTGATGAGCATTTTAAAAATAGATCTGTTGGCCATTTGTATGTCTTCTTTTGAGAAACGTCTATTCAGATCTTTTGCCCATCTTTAAATCTGGTTATTTGCTTTTGTTGCCTATGCTTTGGGGGTCATATGCAAAGAATCATTGCCCAGACCATTGTCATAGAGCTTTTCTCCCATGTTTTCTTCTATTAGTTTCATGCTTTGGGTCTTACATTTAAGCCTTTAATCATTTTGAGTTAAATTTTTTAATTGAGGTGAGATAGACATATATTTTCATTCTGTATATGTATATCCAATTTTCCCAACACCATTTACTGAAGGAACTGTTCTTTCCCCATTGTGTGTTCTTACCACATTTCTCAAAAATCACTTGGCTGTAAATGCACGGATTTATTTCAGAGGTCTGTATTCTATTCCATTGACCTATGTGTCTGTTTTTATGCCAGTATCATGCTCTTTTGGTTACTATAACTTTGTAGTATATTTTGAAGTCAGGTAGTGTGACGCCTCTAGCTTTGTCTTTTTGCTCAAGATTTTTTTGGCTATTTGGGGTCTTTTGTGGTTCCATAAGAGTTTAGGATTTTTTTTCTATTTCTGATAAGAATGTCATTGGTGTTTTGATAGGGATTGCATTGAATTTG
>NW_007728496.1:159104-188600 GCF_000696425.1 Galeopterus variegatus
CAGTATCATGCTCTTTTGGTTACTATAACTTTGTAGTATATTTTGAAGTCAGGTAGTGTGACGCCTCTAGCTTTGTCTTTTTGCTCAAGATTTTTTTGGCTATTTGGGGTCTTTTGTGGTTCCATAAGAGTTTAGGATTTTTTTTCTATTTCTGATAAGAATGTCATTGGTGTTTTGATAGGGATTGCATTGAATTTGTGGATTGCCTTGGTTAGTATAGAAATTTTAATGACATTAATTTTTCCAAACCATAAACATGAGATACTTTTCCTTTTACTTGTGTCTTCAACTTCTTTCATCAATCTCTTGTATTTTTTGGTGTAAAGATTTGAGATTTTTCACCTCCTTAGTTAAATTCATTCCTGTTTTTTTGTTGGGGTTTTTTTTGTAGTTATTATATATAAATGGGATTGTTTTCTTGATTTCTGTTTCAGATAGTTTGCTGTTACTGTACAGAAATGCTACTGATTTTTGTATATTAATTTTATATCCTGCAACTTTACTGGATTTGTTTATGAGTCCTAACAGTTTACTGGTAAAGTCTTTGGAGTTTTCTATATATAAGATTATGTATCTGCAAGAGGGGACAATTTAACTTCTTTCTTTCCAATTTGTATGTCTTTTATTTTCTTCTCTTGCTTAATTGTCTGGCTAGGACTTCCAGCACTATGTTGAATAAAATTGCCAAGAATGGACATTCTGGTCTTGTTTCAAATCTTAGAGGAAAAGCTTTGAACTGTTTCCCACTGAGTATGATTTTAGCTGTGGCCTTGTCATATATGGCCTCTATTGTGTTGAGGTACATTCTGCCTATATGTAATTTGTTGAGGGTTTTTAATTGTAAAAGGATGTTGGATTTTGTCAAATGCTTTTTCTGAATCTATTGCAATGTTTATATATTTTTTGTCCTTCATTTTGTTCTGGTGATATATTACATTTATTGATTTGCATATCAGTCACCCTTGTATCCATGGGATCAATCCCACTTGATCATGGTAAATCATCTTTATAATGTGCTGTTGAATTCTGTTTGCTAGTATTTTGTTCAGGATTTTTGCAGCTATGTTTATCAGAAATATTAAACTGCAGGTTTTGTTTTTGTTTGTGTTTTTAGAGTATGCTTGTCTGGCTTAGGGTAATGCTAGCCATGTAAAATGAGTTTGGAAGTATTCCCTTCTCTTTAATTTTTTGGAAGAGTTTGAGAAAAGTTGGAATTAGTTCTTTAAATATTTCGTAGAATTCAGCAGTGAAGTCATCAGGTTCTATGCTTTCCTTCGATGGGAGTTTTTCTTATTTTTTCAGCCTCCTTTCTTATTACTAGTCTATTCAGATTTGCTGTTTATTTATAATTCATTCTTGGTAAGTTTTATGTATCAAGGATTTTATTCATTTCTTCTAGGTTATTCCATTTGTTGGCATATAATTGTTCATAATAGTCTCTCTGATTTGCATTTCTATTTCTCTTTTATCAGTTGTAATGTCTCCTTTTTCACTTCTGATTTTATTTGTCTTTATTTTTTCATAGTTAATATAAATAAAGGTTGTTTCAGTTTTGATTATCTTTTCAAAAACAGACTGTTCTCTTAAACTTTTCTATTGTTTTTCTAATATCTCACTTACTTCTGCTGTAATAATTCTTTTCTTTTTTTCTTCTACCAACTTTGGGTTTAGTTTTTTCTTGCTCCTTAAGATGCAACATTAGGTTGTTTATGTGAGATCTTTATTCTTTTTTGCTGTAGGCATTTATTGCTGTACACTTCTTTCTTAGAACTATTTTTACTGTATCCCATAAGTTATTGTATGTTGTGTTTCCATTTTTGTTTCCTCAAAAAATTTTGTAATTTTCCTTTTAAATTCTTTTTGACTCTTTAATTGTTCAGGAGCATGTTATTTAATTTCCCATGTATTTATGAATTTTTGAATTCCTATTAGTTTTTTTCAAGTTTTATACCACTGTAGTCAGGAAAGATACTTGATATGATTTAAGTCTTTCTAAATTTGTTAAGACTTGTTTTGTGGTCTAACATATGATCTATCCGGAGAATGTTCATGTGCAGTTGCAAAACATGGTATTCTGCAGATGTGGATAGAATGTTTTGTATATGTCTGTTAGGTCCATTTGGTATATGATTTAAGTCTTTCTAAATTTGTTAAGACTTGTTTTGTGGTCTAACATATGATCTATCTGGAGAATGTTCATGTGCAGTTGCAAAACATGGTATTCTGCAGATGTGGATAGAATGTTTTGTATATGTCTGTTAGGTCCATTTGGTCTTAATACAGTTTAAGACCAATGTTTCCTTATTGATTTTCTATCTGAATGATCTGTCCATTGTTGAAAGTTTAGTGCTGAAGTCCCCTGCTGTTATTGTACTGCAGTCTATCTCTTAGGATCTATTAATATGTGCTTTGTATATTTAGGTGCTCCTATATTAGGTACATATATTAACAATTGTTATAACCTCTTGCTGAATTGAAACTTTCATCATTATATAATGACCCTCTTTGTCTCTTTTTACAGTTTTTGACCTAAAGTCTATTTTATGTCATGTAAGTATAGCTACCACTGCTGTCTTTCAGTTTCAATTTGCCTGAAATATCTTTTACCATCCTTTTGCTTTCAGTCTATGTGTATTCTTACAGGCGAAGTGACTCTGTTGTGGATAGTATGTTGTTGGGTCTTGTTTTTTATCCATTCAACTACTCTACGTCTTATGATTGGAGAATTTAATCCATTTGCATTCAAGGTAATTATTGATAGGTAAGGACTTACTATTGCCATTTTGTTAATTGTTTTCTAGATGTTTTGTTGATCCTTTGCTTCTTCTCTCTCTTGCTGTCTTCCTTTGTGGTTGATTCATTTTTGCTAGTGGTATGTTTTGAATTCTTGTTTTTCTTTATTGTGTATATACTATTGGTTTTTGCATTATGACTATGATGAGGCTTAAACAAATATTTTATAGTTATAACAGGTTATTTTAAGCTGATAACAACTTACCGTTGGGTGCAAAAAGCAAAACAAAACAAAACAAAAAAATCTCTACATGTTTGCTCACTCCCCCCTTCACATTTTGAGTTTTTGATGTCACAATTTAGGTCTTTAATATCACATATTCCTTAACAAATTATTATAGCTATTATTATTTTAATAGTCTTGTCTTTTAACCTTCATATTAAATATATACGTGATTTACACACCACCATTACAGTATTAGAGTATTCTGCATTGCATTGTATACTTACTTTTACCAATAAGATTTATATTTTGGATTTTTTTGGTACTACTTTTTGCATTTTCTTGCAGCCTGAAAGAATATCTTCAACATTTCTTGTAAGACAGGTCTGGATGCAATGAATTCCCTCAGCTTTTGCTTGTCTAGGAAAGTCTTTATCTGTCCTTCATTTCTGGGTACACTAATCTTGGTTGGCAGTTTATTCCTTTAGAACTTTGATTATGTCATCCCACTCTTTCCAAGCCTATAATGTTTCTGTTGAGAAGTCTCCTACTAGCCATATTTGAACTCCTTTATTTGTTATTTGCTTCTTTTCTCTTGATGCTCTCAGTAACCTTTTATTGTCTTTGATTTTTGGCAGCTTGATTGTAGTATGTCTTGGGGTTATTGTTTGGATTGAATATGATTGGACACCTTTGGCTTCCCTGTACCTGAATATTTACATATTTTTCCAGGTTTACAATATTTTCTGCTATTATTTATTTAAATATTATTTCTACTCCCTTATCTTTCTCTTCTTCTCCTTTAACTCCTATGGCTCAAATATTTGCCTTTTTATGCTATCCCATAAATCCTGTAAGACTTCTTCATTGCTTTCTATCATTTTTTCTTTTTTCTCTTAGACTGTATATTTTCAAAAACCCTGTCTTCAAGTTCACAGATTCTTTCTTCTGCATAATCCATTCTGCTGTTGATGCTCTCTATTGTATTTTTCATTTTGTTCACTGTATTTTCATCTCCAGGATTTTTGTTTGTCTTTTAAAATTATTATTTTAAACTCTATTAATTTTTTTGTTTTATCACTTACTATTTTTCTCATTACATTGAATTATTTATCAGCATTTTCTTGAGGTTTGCTGCCTTTATTAAACAGTAATTCTGAACTATTTGCCAAGCAGTTCATGCATCTCCTTTTCTTTAAAGTCAGTCTCTGGCATTTTATATTTATCATTGGACAGCATTCCATGATACAGGTAATAGAAATAAATGTAGTGTGTTTCCAGTCCTGGTGTACATTCATTAACTCAATAATTGAGCAAATATAACATAGTTTGCATCTGAACAACTTCTTGGAACTGGACAAAAAGTGAGAATAGTGATAGAGCAACACAAAAGACATCTACAAAGAAACAATGGAAAATAATGTTGGAGAGCTGTGGTAAACTGGGCACTGAACAGAAATGAGTTACTAAAGATATTGATTGTTCATTGCAGAGATGTTAAGGCTGCATTAAATCTTATTAAAGCCTTTGTTGCTAGGAGAAATATTTGAATTCTTTTTACTCTGACATATGTCAAAGCGTAAGACAAAATCTGCAGTCAGAAGAGTAGAGCTAAAAGTCAAGCTCCTTACTTGCAAGGTAGCCTGGGACATGTTATGACACTGAGCAATAGTCTTACTCTGTAAATGAAAAAGATAGGATTTTCTACCTTGTAAATATGGACTTACATCATAGCAGAAAGCCTGGTGTATATTATGGGTTCAAATATATTTAACAACCATAGTTGTGTTTGAAAGTATAAGTGATATAATTTGTATATAGCTTTTACAAGACATGCTGGCACATAGGTTAAGCATGTAAGAAATATTATTCCTGTTAGTTAACATGATTATAATATATGTGATGTACCTATATGACAGATACATTACATTAACTATATTATATATAACTACGTTATATGTAACCACTCTATGGATTTACTGCATCATCTATGTATGTATGTATACATGCTATTTATATTATACATATATTTATAAATAATTGGAAGGGGCAGAGCAATAACCTATATGACAGATACATTACATTAACTATATTATATATAACTACGTTATATGTAACCACTTTATGGATTTACTGCATTATCTATGTATGTATGTATACATGCTATTTATATTATACATATATTTATAAATAATTGGAAGGGGCAGAGCAATATGACAGAATAGAACTCTCAGCAATATCCCATCATAAAAACATCAATTTGAACAACTATTTGTGAACAAAAATACCTTCACAAAAGCTAAGGAAACGAGATGAGAGATTACGGTATCTAGATGGAGCACAATAATAAGAAAAGATGCATTGAAGAGGGTAGAAAGAACAATTTTACATTACACATGTCACTCTGCCTCCCACCCCAGCAGCACAATGCAGAGAGAGATACTGTCCACTTGGGAGAAATAGAGGGAAGTGGGCACAGGACTTTGCTTTGTACACCAACACCAGGCTCACCACAGTAAAACCTATCACTGGACAGATCTCCAAGGCCCCAGACTCCATGCCGCGGGTACCTTCAGATTGAGCCTCCAGACCTGCGCTGGTACCAGGCAAGCCCCCACAGCTCCAATCCTCAGGTCTGCGAGGCAGATTCAATAGAAACTATGTGAGCTGCAATGCCTAAAATATTTACTATCTTGCACTTTACAGAAAAAGTTTGCCAATCCTTAATCTAGATTAAAGATGACAAGTACAAGGCTCATGTGCTGATATCCTATCCTGCCCTGTCCATGGCAGACATATTTAATAGTTTACGGAATCCTTCTTTATCTACTTCAGAATGCCATCAACATAGTAGTCCTGGAAGTTATTACCAATCTAGTGGAGTTGGCATTTTAGCCTTCAAGTCCTCATAGTCGGAATATATTTGAGGTAGTCTCTGTTAGTTCCCCAAACCTTTGAGTGTGTTCCACTGACTTCCATTGCCAGTATCCACATGTCTTTTGCTGAGGGCTTTTCCAAAGTCACTGAAGGTGGCTCTATACATACTCATGGAAGGCCAGAAATGTCAAGGAATTAGCACTCCTGTGAGCAGCTTCAGCAGTTGGTACATAAGTACCCCAGCTCCCTTGCCCTTTGTGTGGGATACTTATAAGGCATCTTTAACAAAATCTCCCAGATTCCCCATGAGGCTAAGCTCAATTTCCTTATTGTGGTATCTGACGTATGAGGCTCCCTTTATTGGCTCCCTTGCATTCCCTCTGTCACTATCCTCTACTTGTGTTCCTTGCATCTCCCGAATGAACTACCTGTACTCAAGTCCTTCTCTCAGGGTGATGGATTTCAAGCCTACTCCTCCATAGAAGTAATGCTATTCCAAAGGCCTCTAACTTAAAGCATCATGAGCTTTACTTGCAAGTCCTAAAAATTGCTGTCTGCCAATACTCATTCTGAGGACAGCCCAATTTTGTGTGGTCTGATGTCTATATTGTTGACTCTGAGATTATGAATGGGTCACTCAATTAAATTTTTGATTGGATGTTGGGTGATTTTCAGCCTACTTCTCCAGATCGCTATTAGCAAAGAGACATTCCCTTACAATGGAAAATTCACAACCAATAAACAGTTGGATTTTAAGATTTACATTGGCCAGACAGGTTGCTATACCAAACTCTAATAACAATTTCATTTTTCCTCACACCCTGGTAGAAAATGCAGGCAGCTGTGTCCAATTATGCTGAGCACAGCAAACTCAAACTTATTAAAGGTAAGAAACAGACTGTTTCAGGATGTGAAAAACTCAACATAATGTGAAGATAACTTCTCAAGTGTATGGTTTACTTGCTGTTTTTATTTCATTTTATTTCTCAAGCCAGCATTAAGTTTCCAGTTCTCAACATAGGGCCAGAAATATAGTCCTCGTTAATACACAAAAGTCAGAGTCCATCTACATAAGCGGTATTCCTGGTCTAGCCAACAACTCTGAAATAACCCAGAGCAAATCACTTGTTCCATTTACTGTTCAGAAAAATGTATTTAATTATGCCCCTTAGAAAGAGAGAGATTTTGACTAAGGTTTATACTGGGCTTTGAGAATCTAAAACCAAGATATAGAAAAAAGCAAGATGGCAGGGCATTTTAATTGAGTGGCATATGGGTACACACAACATAAATGGAGTACAGTTTCATAAAGTGACTTTCGTGATCCTGAGAAAAAATTCATTTTTTGTCATGATGTGGGAAAAAATTATTTCTTCAAGTAACTTTTCCTCCTTTTGCCACCTCTGGCTTCCCCAGAGAAGTTGATTCCATCAGCAACTTGTTCCATTGCTAAATGATTCTGGTGATGTTTTCTAAGCATTTAAGTAGAGTTTTCCATGCTGCAACACAGACCTGCTATAACTTTTCTCCTTCCTGTAATAGAAATAATTGATCCCTCTGCTGGCTTTCTCTAATGAAGGCCAGCCAAGGATCGGTCTCTCTTCTCTCTCTTTTACTAATTTAATATCTTTTTGTGCATGGTGAGATATGTTACAACTGTATCTAAAACAATGCACAGGTGGTTTTTCATGCTGCCAAAAGTCAGTACCTTATTTTTCTAAATAACTTTCCTATGTCCCCTTCTAAATTAGATCCCCTGTCATACTTACTCATGTTATCCTGTATTTTCCCCTTATCGAACTTAGAATTGTTTGTAATTATGCATTCATTTTGTTGGTATAATAATGTCTATTTTTCTCCAAAAGGCTATATGCCCTAAGGGCAGGAATCATATTTGCCCATAACTATATTCTCAGTGCCAAGTTTTTTCCCAACACATGGTATTGTTGTATATATTAATTACATATTATATATGCTTATTAACATACTTATTTATACATTTATTAATATATGATTATTATTTTTCAACAATGCTATGTTCTAGGAACATAATTAGCACCAGGAATATGTGTATATGCGTATTTTATATATATGCATATAATATCTGCCTATATATTATATATGCATTGTTATGTACATGTGTATGCACACATATACATCACATATGTATATGTAAATATTTTTAGATAAACTAAATATAAATAGTTCTTTTTATTTCAAAATACTCATTCTTCATAAGTTTTTATCAGACGAAATAAGAAGCCAGTTGAAGTCTGTTGTTAAAGTTATGTTTATTTTTAACTTTTTTTTTAACAGATTAAGTTTGTTTTTTATTGTTTCAGACTGGGAATGTACAATGCACTGGCTACATTTATATTAGTTGCCATGGTTTCAGATACTTCAGAAATTGTCCAAGAAAGGAGTGGAATTTTTCTCACCATGCAAAGATGTTTTTTCCTAACTTGTTTGTGCCCACGTAATGTACCAGTTTGAATCATTTGCTTTTCTCCTCCCCATCTGTGCTGTTTGCAAGGGGTGGAGAGAAAAAAGAAAACAAAAAAAAGCAGGTGGAAGAGAGTTAAACACAGTCTTCATTCTAGCAGCTATTAGCTCAAAATTAGACTCTTTTTTTGGCTGTATATTGAAGGCCTCTTAGTTAGACAGTACAGATAGCATCTATAGTACATTTTACTTTCCTCAAATCACTCCTACATGGACATGTAACAGTTTTTGCCGAGAAGGCAGAACAAAGGCCACTGGTTCTCAAGAGGCAGAACTGTCAGAAGAGATTTTATGCTAGCAGTTTTATTGTTGCTGCTGCTGCAGTTTTTAGTTATTTTCTCTGACCAATTGGAAAGATCTGCTTTTGCAGGGATGATTGCCTTTGGTTCTGCTCTAATGACTCATCTACGTTATTATCTCAATTCTCCTAAAAAGGAAAATGCATCTTCCTCTAGTGAAAGTGTTGTTTACTCTGAATTCTATGGCTTTTTTTCCCCATTGCAGTAGCTATTATTATACTCTAACTCTTAATAATCATTTACTGAATATTTACTATGTGCTTAGAAATGTGGTCAATATGGTGAAGTCAATATTCACTTAACCCTGACAATAACCCTGTAAAGTAGGTACTATTGCTATCCCCATTTTATAGAGGTGAAAACTGAGCCAGAATCCAATGTGCGAATCTAGAACTGCAAAGCTGATCATTGTGACATTAGGCATTTATTAATTTATTCATTTAAAAAGTTTACTGACAACTATGACTTAAGTAATTTTGTAAGTGTGAGGAGTACATTACTGAGAAAAATAAACAATTTCTGTTCTCATGGAACTTCTGTTCTACTGTCTTCACACAAGTCTACACGGCCTCTCATGTCTTATTGAAGCAAGAGAGACATTTTGCTAAAAAGTATTGGAATAGTTCATTCTCTGTAAGTTACTCTAACTCTCATATCAGTAAGCTGGTTGGTCTATTTCTATAGAAGGATACTCTAATAGGAAAGTTTGAAGTGTCTGCTCAACCTATTATTCTCTTCTCTGAGTAATTTCTGGCTATCTACAGGAATAAGCTCAAGAAGTTGTGTCTTTACTATGTCACATTAGTGACAACATCCCATGGTCATGGCTAATTGGCTCTTACCATGGCGCGGTCAACCAAATTTTTTCCTCAATCTAAAATTTGGAATTATAAATCAGAGATACTGAAAAGACTGTTTGCTATTTGAAGAGAAGAGGTTTAAACTGGTTTTAGACTGCCATCCTTGGCTATGTGCACCCAAGAATAGACGTTTGTCTTGAGACAGACAGAGAAAGAAGAGAAAGAAGGAGAGAACTGTGGGTGGAGACAGTTAAGTAGATACACACAGAAAAGCACAATACAGGATCATGTGATCCTAGAAAGAAGCAAAGCTTAAAGGGCACTCCTTTCATACAGCACCTGAATTCCTCTCAGTTTCTGCTGCTCGGAAACCTGCCTGACAGAGTTGGTACCACAAGTGCTCTTAGGAGGCGGATTGCTGGGATGAAATTTTGGAGTTGGATCACCTACCAGCCAGTTGACAATGAGGATACTGTCACTGATGGCATATGAAGTAGCGGTAGCCCTAGCATGAGGTGGCAATGCACTTGGTAAGCTAAGACTTTCACCTGGGTGACCTAGTACAGATCACAGTTGGGAGTACCCTGACTTGTGCAATATCTCTAAAATTTGAAAGATGCAGGAAAATGTTAATTATAATGATGATGTTGTGCTGACTACTATTGATGCTTTTAAGAGAGAGAATGACAGGCTCAGAAGAATCAATGACCAATTTAAAGTAAAGCTTGAGGGTCAGGGGTCCTCCTTGGCAGGATTTAAAGAGACCCTCATCACCTGCAAGTACAGGGAAGAGATGTTGGGGACCATACACAGGACGTAATTGAAAAATAGGCAGAACTTCAGAGAAAGTTGAAATTCTCAGCCTAGGCATTCTCCTATGCCAAGTCAGGGCTGGATAGACAAAGAGTGAGGACCTGAGATTGGGATAAGGATGCCTGGGTAGATGTACTTGAGCAACTTGAACTTTCAGATCCCCCTGATCCCTCTGGGCCTGAAGAAATGTCTCACTTTTTTGTCGGTGGATTGAGCACCCCCCCCCCCATTTGCTTGAGGTTATGGAGAAACCTCAAATGAGGCAGGTGGCTTATAAGATAATGCTGGTCTTTCTCAGGATCTCTCTCCACCTCCTCTCCAGGTGACCAGACCAATAACGAGGAGCAGACAGCAACAAGTATTGGGACTGCTGAGATGTGGGAGGAATCATATGCCCAAGAAGCCATAGGACCTGCCTATCATGAACTAACTGGAATTGGCAGAGTAGACCTTAGGTGGATTCTGACGGTGTGGGATCAAGGTAGGCAGAATATTAAACTGGATAATGGAGACCTTGTTTATGGGCCCAGCATGCTTCTGCTGTGCAACTCTGCTACCAAGACCTTGTTTATTTAGGGGCACTATTCCATGTCAGAGGACTTAACATCCTTGGTAGAGATGGTCTGGAAGATGGTCTTAATATGTTTCTGCAGTGAGCCTTGGAAGCTTGGATTAAGTGGTGGCCCACATTAAACTGCATAGAGACTCCAGAACTGCCATGGCAGACAGTGGAGAAAGGCATCAGAAAGCTCTGGGAAGCGGCACGCTTGGAAGGGAAAGCTGAGAAGCAGCTTACTTATATTCTACTATACAAGAATAGAAAACCCACCAGCTGATTATATCCTTGGGGCATCACCAGGGGCATTCTGCATACCAAAGTGATAAGGAAGCACCAGTAAGGATAGTACCAGCATCACAGGATGGTTGAGAATCTCAGTGGCGGGTGTCCTCTGAAGGTTGGGCAGACAGTAGGAGATGGCACAGACCTGAAATCCCAGTAGCAGCAGGGATAATAAGATTCCAGAGCAGAGAGGCCACAGGCAACACTTAGCCACCAGAAGCAAGGTGGGCTTAATTATTCTAACCACAGCACGGTTGGATTGGTAGCTGAAGGGACTCACCTGTGAGGATCTATGATAGTATCTACTAAAGTCCTCCCTCCATAGATCATGTACCCCCATATCCTTCTCTCAGGCTCATGTCTAGGAGGACCCAACAAAAGATAACCCTGTTTCCAGCTCCAGCCACAGAACTCTTCTGTTTAGGCCTTCGTTATTTGAAGTATTAGGAGAAAAAACTTCTCACTCCAAAGTTTACATCTGCTCCCTGCCTTGGACCCAACAAAAGATAACCCTGTTTCCAGCTCCAGCCACAGAACTCTTCTGTTTAGGCCTTTGTTATTTGAAGTATTAGGAGAAAAAACTTCTCACTCCAAAGTTTACATCTGCTCCCTGCCTCCCCATCCCCATTAGTTGCCAGGCAGTTATGGCAGTAGCTGGTACATATTCTATCATTACGGAACCAAAGCAGAAGTCTTTCCTCATCCCGAAATGATGGACCTGAGAATGCACCTTGTGCAAGTCAGTGTGGGAGCAGGGGGTGCTGCCCTGTGGCTGCCAGATGGTGTGCACTCACTTGGACACGGCATGTGGGCTCTGCTGGTAGATCAGGCTGGGACTGAATGAATCAGATAGTAAGGGAAGGTCCAAATTTGGTGAAAAAGATGAGTGCCTCAAAAAATGATCATATGCTTTCACAATTAACTTGGTGCTTTTTAAGTGTCTTTTTGGTTTATTTTGTCATTGGATCCTGTATTAAGGTATTTTTGGTTATACATGAGACAAACAAAACTAGAATTAAGCTGAGTCCAAGAAAGGAATTTATTAACTCACAGAATTTAGGAAAAGGTTGAGCAAACACACCAGAAGAAAGGCAGATAAGGAAGCACACCACAGGACAGATGAATCCAGAAACTCAAATGCTGCCAAGTCTTTCCTCTTGACTCTTAAAACTGCTTCTTTCTGGGGAGTCAGGTTCATTCTTTCTACTGCAGAACAGTTCTGTTCACAAGGAGTAAAGGAATGCAAAGGAAGCTTCTGAGTCTTGCATCTGTTTGGCTGCAATCTCCAGAAAGAAAAGGCCTGAACTCTCTCTGGTCCAAACTACAAACATTTCAGGGAATGGAAATTGTTAGTATGTTTTGATTTAGTTGCCTACCCTTGGATTGATCAACTGCAGCAAGCGGGGCAGGTGCATGTTCAAACAGGACACTTGCTGATGAGGAGGTTAGGTGCCTGGTCCCCCACGCCTCTGCACCTCCACAGGTTTCCAGGATAAAGCCTGAGGCTCTCCCGAGCAGAAGGCAGAGAAGCTTGCAGAGCTCCTTGCATGTTGGTGTGGGGAAAAGAGCTCTAAACTTGAAATCAAAGGGAACAAAGGTTCAAGTACTAGTTACTTCATTAACTGGTTCACTTAATCTCTGTTTCTTCACTGCAAAATGGGAGGAGTCACTGTCCTGTTTACTATGATTATGGAAATCAAATGATAATTTAGAAAGGCAAGATAGTAGAGTCAGCTCTGTAGACAAACAAATCTGGTTCAAAACTTAGTCCCTTCTTCTGTCTTTCTAGCTGTGTAATCTTAGATATGACCCTTAACTGTTCTGAGTCTCTATTCATCAGTTAAATGAGAATGATTATATTTACCTAACTGGGTCATTATGAGAATTAAATGAAATAACATGTCCAAAGAAATATAATACCATAGTAAATACTCAACGTTAGCAACCATTATTATAACAATACTCATAACCACAATCTTCCTGACAGCCTCGAGTTCACTGAAAGTTAGTATTGTGTTTTATGCATGTTTATTACTATAAAGTAATCTCGGCATAGATCAAGTCACTTAAACTTAATATGTATTTTTTGAATCAATATCATAATAGCTCACATCCATTTTTAAATCCACTACTCCTTCAGAAAGTTAAGTGTTGAATATTGAACATGCACGTACATGCACACATACACACACATGCATGCAGTTACATTATTAGTCTACCCCTGGCATGACCACATTAGAAACTGTTTATTTATCTGATCTGTTGCTCAGCACTTAGGTCATTATGATTATGGAGAACTCTGGTGAATTTACATACACTAGCAAAATGCCTTAAGTGCAGGAGCATGTGATAAAGCACGCAATTATCTAGTGCCTTCACAACTGAAAACTGATGCAAGGCCAATATGTTTGGAGCTTGGAATATTGAGACTCATGCTTCAGCTCTCCATTTCATTCAGCATATATAGATACACGCTTTCTAAGGATTTCTGAAATAGCTATTTTCTGTTCCTTTATTGTTTCTGTTTTCTGGGTCCCTTGGACAGGATTTCCTAGAATAGAAGAGAAAGGAAACACATGTTAATTTTGTTCGCCTGGGGAAGGTGCTGGGAGCCTGTCTCGGGAGGCACACCTGCTCATTTCCAGCTCTGGCTCTGAGCCACACCTTCCCCAGACTGCTCCATTTCTGGGGAAATAGCTGTGGTTTTTCAGTCCCACCTGGAGTGAGGCCTGCAAGGGCCATTTTATTTTCTGATATTGGTTTCAGGAGGCTCATCTCTCTCCTTTTGTTGGGAAGACCTTTAACAAGCCATGGCCTCAATGTACTGGATTCCCAGGATGGTGAATTTCATACAGGCCTCGAGGCAGCCAAAGGGAGGCAGACAAACCTTTCTGTAAGAAAGGAAAAACAGGTATTCGTTATTTGCCTGTTCACAACTGTGCACCTCTTTTCTTTTAAATCTTTGGCAATATTTGTGTTGAATGGCTCTAGTAGAGAAATGCTGTTTCCAGCAATAGTTTTGAAGGAGACACTCATATTTTAGGAACAGGGTGATGAACTATAGGATTCCTATAGTTCATCTCATTTTCTTGTTTTCTTCTTCTTCTTCTCTCTCCCACCCCCAATGGATTAAAAGCAACACTGCTCCTTGCGTGCACCCTGGAGTTGAGAGTTTCCAAATTGTCTCAGCCTTAGTTTCCCAGAAAGCAGAGCCCGGACAAAGGCTTTTGAGGTATTATTTTATGAAAGGGATGCAGTTGAAAGGAACCTAACTGAAGGAGTGTCAGGCAGGGAAGGAGTGAGAACCAATAAGCCAGTTAACACATGTTAACAAGTTAGCAACCACTTCATATCAAGCAGTACTGATAGCTGCATCTTGGAGGGCTGTCTTTAGAGAATTTTGTAGATGGCTCCCCCCAGATTCCCACTGGTCCAAGTGTCACTCATGTGGGGCATCAATTTCCTCATAGTACCTAGGAGCATCTGCCACCTCAGCATCCAAAGGGAAGACCTGAGAACAGAGGTGAGCAGTGCACAGAGCACACAGGAGGTGTGATGCTGTTGGACTGCACCTGTGGGACGTTGGGTCCAGTTGGTCAGAGGTAGCTGGGGTGGGACAAATAGCCAGAAACTGATGAGGCCAAGAAGCTCTGAAGTGGTGCATAAGAGGTGATTGGTATACAAGTTAATTTACAAGGAGACGTTTTTCTTAAATAGATACTTTAATTAGCATAGTTCCCTTTGGGGAGCATTATTGCACAATGGTTGAAAGGATGGACTTTGAATCTGGAACAGGAGGTTTCTACTGCCAAGAAGCTCTGAAGTGGTGCATAAGAGGTGATTGGTATACAAGTTAATTTACAAGGAGATGTTTTTCTTAAATAGATACTTTAATTAGCATAGTTCCCTTTGGGGAGCAATATTGCACAATGGTTGAAAGGATGGACTTTGAATCTGGAACAGGAGGTTTCTACTCCTAGCTCTTCCACTCCATAGCTATGTGATTTGGGCCACAGTTTTCTCACCTGTAAGATGAAGCTAAGAAAATGACCTTCTTTATAGGTTTTCTGAGTATTAATTAAAATAATTTATGTGTGGCATTTAGCACAGTGTCTGATCTTAGATAAATACTTAAAAATTGGCAGGTAATGTTACCATTTCGTCCATTTCTGGGGATTATTTTACGTTTCTGTGGGAACAAGATTTTATTTACAAAGCCCTTAAATAGATTTTCTTGCAAATACCCATAAGTTTGTCTAGCTGTAACAGGATTTTTTCTGTTATAGATGAGATACTGAAATGAAAGAATAAAAACTAGGCCATCAGAAGAGGGCAGATAAAGACACCTACCAACACAGAGTTTCAGCAAAGGGGTGAAGGAAATGAAATATGTATTTTTAAATTCCCAGGTTCTTCTGATACAGGCCACACACAAATCACATTTGGAAACTACTCTTACACACTGTAACTACCTCTAACCACAAGCCTTGACATGCCTATCAGTCATACCAAAGGGATTTGTGAGCTTTTGGATAGCATTTTTCTTTTAAGGCAAAATTATAAGCATGTGTGCATCTTTGTACACACATATACACAAATTATCATTTTTATTTTGGTAGAGTTGGGCAGAGGGTATAGTGGAACCAGTTTGAATGCTATAAGCTACATAAGTTTAATTAGTATAGGAATGTATAGAAAAAAGAACTGAGACATTTTACCCAAATCTTCCCAGCTGTCATGCATATTCTTAAGAGCTACAGTTTTTAAAGTGTCCTATGTGGACTCAGCTGTGTTATCCTTCAGGGAGGTTGTCTGCTTTGTGAATTATGAGTGCCAGGTTTATCCCCCTCTCCCCCATGAAGAAAGCATGTGTTTACCCAGGAAACAGTCACTCGATTTAAGCATTGGCCTCAGCAAAACCTATTTATGAAGGCAAATCCAGTGCTGCTGCAAAATTAAAATCTGACTTGAACACTTTCCAAAACCAAGCTGAAATGGCTTTTGGATTATCCACGATACCGGATTATTCACACCACTGCTCTTTTAGTAACAAACCGTTATTCATAGTTTATCACCCAGACAGTCTCAAAACTGTGAATGAGCACTGTTGCGAGTCAGTTGCATGCAACTCAGAACTATTTACCTATAAGCTGTGTGAGGAAGACCCTTGGAGTTAGACCCCTAGGTCAGTGGTTCTCAGAGTATGGTCCCTAACCACCAGCAGCAGCAGCACTTGGGAACTTATTAGAAATGCACGATCATAAGCTTTTTGTATAATTAAACGTGTACAATGGAAAAAAAAACAGTTTATAATATATGAAATGAACTGCCTTTTGAGGTGGTAGGTCTACAACAACCGGAAATATGTTAGTAGAGATGAGATAATATGTCAGAGGTTTTAGAAGAGATTCTTGCTTTAGGTGAAGTGTTAGATAAGAAGGCTGCTGATGTTGCTTCTGATGCTAACACTCTTTGCTCCTATCAGTAGGAAGTGAGTGGTCGGAGTATCTCATCTTTGTGTTTTAGTTTGTATCTCATAGATAGCCTATGCAGCCACACTATTACTGATTTCAGACCATTGTGAATCTTTTCCTGAGTGTTGCTGCAAAATATCTGTATGTCAAATTTCCAAA
Organism: Galeopterus variegatus; assembly: GCF_000696425.1. NCBI lineage: Eukaryota > Metazoa > Chordata > Mammalia > Dermoptera > Cynocephalidae > Galeopterus > Galeopterus variegatus. Next base: position 175,826 of record NW_007728496.1, read on the forward strand.
TCTGAACAACTAGAATTTACATTTCATAGATTAAAAAACCCCTCAAAGTTAGTTCATTCACCTTGCGACTACAGCACTCACAGTCATCTTTTTCTTCAAGACTATTAGCATCCTTTGGAATGCAGCAGTAATTCTTTACGCTTCTTGCGTACTTCCCATTTCATCACACAAAATATTAAAAGAATGTGCTGAAGATTGAGATACAGTAAATTTAATAATTTATACTACTTCAACAAGGATATGCTTTGGTGAAATTATTTATAAATGTGAGTGCATGGTAGAGAAGAATGCAATGATTACCTACTAATACAGTTTGGTGCCTCTTTCTTGATTTGTACAAAGGAATCAGCAGTTTTACCCACTATTGCTTTTGCCCTGTCACTATAAATGTCAGTCCAATAAAACAGCAAGTCATGTCTTATTATTCTGAACACAGTTTTGATTTCATGGACCCTATGGAAGGGTCTTGGGGACTTTGGCGTCCGCACAAGAATTGCTGCCCTACATCGAGCTGCCTTTCTCTGTAACACCTGTATTTTGAAGATATTGCTCTTTCTCTCTACTTCACGTCTAGTACCAAGCTTTTTAATGCTGCTGACGTTGACGTTTTTTATCCTAGGCTTCTCATGGCCCGTGTCTTAGTCTGTTTCTGTTGCTTATAACACACGGAACTGAATATTTTATAAATCGAACAAAATTTATTTGCTTACAGTCTCTGAAGCTGGGAAGTTCAAAGTCCAGGGAAGACACTTGGTGAAGGCCTTGGTGGTAGCGACGGTGATGGCAGGGTATCACATTGCAAAACGGCGAGGCACAGAGAGAGCAGAGAGGGACTACCTCCTCATTCGCTCTCCTTCGAAAGCCCTCCAAATCACATCCATGACTACCATTATTACTCCATTCACTACAGTGTGGTCCTACGAGCTAATCACCCCCCAAGGTCCAACCTTTCAATTACCATAACAGGATTTCCCACCCTCTTAACAATGTCATAATGGGAGTCGAGTTTTGGAAGGACACTCAATCCAAGGCAGCCCATTTTGAACTATTTTCCTCCTTGAACACTACACTTCAGTCCCACAAGTTTTCCATTCTTTTAACTCACCTTGTCCTCTCTAGCTTCGGGAACTTTACAAACATTGTTCCTTCTGCTGGGAAAACCAGTCACCTCTCTAAACTGTGGGGCTAACTTATCCTCAGGTATGAGCTTAGACATCATTATTTCAGGAATATGCTCCACGACATGTACAAATTTTTAATCACCTGTTCTATGCCAGGGACCAGGCAATTAATTAGGCACACATTGGTAAATATTGGATATACATTGTTATTATCTGTTTAACATTTGTTTTTCTCATTTAACTTCTTCAGTGTAGGAGCCCATGTCTGTATCACATGCTCTTATATCCTCACCACCCAGCGTGGTGCCTGTTGCTTAATAGGCACTCAATAAATATTTGTTGTTTACTATGTATATTTCATAGTTCACAGCACAGGTGAGAATGAATTTTAACTATTTTTCAGTCTCTATCTTTATGTCCCCCTTTTACTTGATGGCAGAAAAAATAATTCTGGTTAATTCTAGCTAACTATTATTTTTATACTTATATGAAAAGTCATCAAATTTAGGGTCTCCCCACTCCATCTGTTTTAGTCCATTTTGTGTTGCTATAACAGAAATACCTGAGACTGGGTAATTTATAAGGAAAAGAGGTTTATTTGGCTTAGATTCTGGGACAGCTGCATCTGGCATGGGCCTCAGGCTGCTTCTACTCATGGCGGAAAGTGGCAGGCAGCCAGCGGGTACAAGCAGATCATATGGCGAGAGGAAACGAGAGAGAGAGGGGAGGTGCCAGGGTCTTTTTAAGCAATGAGCTCTCATGGGAACTAATGGAGCGAGAACTCACTCATTACCTCCCCTCCCCCAGGGAGAGCATTAATCCATTCATGAGGGATCCGCCCCCATGACTCAATCAGTTTCCAACACTGCAAACTTGGAGATCAAATTTCCACATGCGTTTTGGAGGGGACAACACATCCAAACTCCATCACCATCCTCCTCCCTAGTGCAGATTTTATGCTCTAGGGTTTAAGAGTGCAGTATTGTGGGGTTGGGGGTCCTGTTGTTTGGTTTGTGTTCATCTACCCCTGTGCCACCAAGACATGCAATGAGGCTGTGAGGCTCTCTGCGGTCAGCCTGCATCCTCTTCAGCATCTGCAAGTGAGATAGGTGCACCCTTACCACAAAACCTGCTGGGAATGGCTGCAATATACAGTGGGTCCTCATTACTCACAGATCCCATATTAATGAATTTGCCTATTCACTAAGATTGATCTGTAATCCTAAAATATGTAGTCATGGTGCTTTCATGGTCATACTCAGACATGCTTAGGGTAGCAACAAATTGAGTTGCCTGCCATGTGTGTCCCCAGCTGAGACTGAAAAAGGTGATGGTTTGCCCTTGTTTCAGCTCTCATGCTCCAAACAAGTGTCTTTTGGGGGTCCCCTTATTGCTGTCTTTTTTCACATATTTTTGAGCTTTTTGCTGGTCGTTTCACTGTTTAAAACAGATCCCAAGCATAGTGCTGTCTAGTGTTCCTGAGCACAAGAAAGCTATGATGTACCTTATAGAAAAAAAGTGTGTTAGGTAAGCTTTGTTCAGGCACGAACTATAGTGTTTTTTGCTGTGAGTTCAATGTTAAAGAATCAACGATATATATGACATAAGGTGTATTTAAACAAAGACACATAAAACAAGGTTAAGTAATGATGAGATGACAAAAATGTTGTGACCAGAGGTTCGCAGGAACCTAACCCTGTTTTTTCCCTAGGGGCAGTGGTTTAATATCCAGTACTTCTGTGTTCCAGACAACTTTTTAGGACATAACTACCATGAATAATGTGAATTGACTGTACCATTTTGTATCACTTTCTGTGGTCACTGAGTGAGCAGGCATGCACCTAAATTCTAGTTCTAGCTTCACCACGTACTTATTAGAGCAGGAACCTTTACAGAGAAGCTGGTGTAGGTACAGAAAGGCACTCCGGCTAGTTCTCCTCCTTCTACCCTGCTGTGGGTTAAATCATGTCCCCCCAAAAGATATGTTGAAGTCATAACTCCCAGTACTCATGAATGTCTTCATTTTGAAATAGGGTCTTTGCAGATGTAAAAAACTTAAAGATGAGGTCAGACTGAATTAGGGTGAGCCCTAAGTCCAATGACTGGTGTCCTAATTAGGAGGGAGAGACTTGGGACATAGAGACACAGAAGAGACACAAGGGAAGAAGGTCATGCGAAGACAGAGGCAAAGATTGGAGTTCTGCTGCTGCAAGCCAAGGAATCTGAGGGTCTCCAGCCGCCACAAGAAGCTAGGGGAATGGCATGGAATGCAGTCTCGTCAGAGCCCAAGGAAGGAACCAACCCTGCAGACACTTTGATTTCAAACTTCTGGCCTCTAGACATGTGAAAGCATAAACTTTTGTTGTTTGAAGCCACCCAGTTTGCGGTACTTTGTTACCAAGGAAGGAACCAACCCTGCAGACACTTTGATTTCAAACTTCTGGCCTCTAGACATGTGAAGGCATAAACTTTTGTTGTTTGAAGCCACCCAGTTTGCGGTACTTTGTTACAGCAGCTCTAGGAAACTAATATATATCCCTTAGCATTTTAGGGTAGTATCATGGATGTGATCCAGCTGAAAGAATTCCAAATAGGCCTATGAGAAAAGGACACTTCATCAGCTGCTCCAGGGTAGGTGCAAGTCCAGAACTGGCAAGTCCTCTGCTAACTCACTGGCAATTCCAGCGTCCAGGTTTTGGTAGCCGGTGCCCCTGAGAGAAGCAGGATGCTGGAGAACGGGCTGGTGGGAAAGCTTCTCTTCGTGGCACTTCTCACCCTTACATCAAATGCTGTTTATTTGTTTTTATCTTTTAAAAAATTTTAATTTATCAATATACAATGCAGTTGATTTTCATGTCCCTTTACCAATTCCTTTTCCCCCTCCTTTGCTCCCCTCCCCCGCATCAACCTCATATCTGTTCACTTGTCTTAACAAGTTCAAGGAATTGTTGTGATTGTTGTGTCTCCCCCCCCCCACCGTTTGTTTGTATATTTATTGATTGATTTTTTAGCTTCTACAAGTAAATGAGAACATGTGGTATTTCTCTTTCTGTGCCTTACTTATTTCACTTAATTTTTTCTAAGTCCATCCATGCTGCTGCGAATGGTAGTATTTCATTCTTTTTTATAGCTGAGTAGTATTCCACTGTGTAGATATACCACAGTTTCCTTATCCACTCATCTGATGATGGACATTTGGGCTAGTTCCAACTCTTGGCTGTTGTAAATAGAGCTGCAGTGAACATGGGAGTACAGGTATCCCTTCGGCATGATGATTTCCATTCCTCTGGGTATATTCCTATGCATGCTTCTGTTTAAAGGAGGAATAATATGTGTTGACGTGGCACCTGTTTCCACTGCTTTCAAGTGGCAGGCGCTGACAGTTCAGCCTGCATGGTGACACCCGTGGCAGCAGCCCTGGCCCTCCTGCAGGTTTACCTCAGGGTTCTTCCTGTGCCATAGCCAGCAGACTTCCTAACTGGCCCTGTGAGGTGGCCAGGGTGTGGCTGCCTGTCACACACCAGCAGCGGTGCTGGGGCAGCACAGGCCTTCCCACCACCCTTAGGTGGGCTGCTAGGGAAGGGAGCTGACAGGGCTTCCGTTTCAGGAAGGCTAACCGCTCCCCACAGAGGTGTAGCTGCCCCTTTCCTAGGGCATTTCCCTAAGGTTACGTTTGGCTCCAATCTCAGAAGCTGCAGGGGCCATACCCCACGCCCCCTGCTAAGCTGGTAGGGGACCTTCATCAAGCTGGAATGGGTGTACCTTCGCCATGCCTTTGGGTTATTATTGATGGGGGCACCAGGGACTTCATGGGGATGAACTGAGATCAGGTAGGCCGCAGTAGTATCCGTACCTTTGTCTGGGCCATGTGAATCACTTAGAAATCATTCAGAGCAGCCCTTCATGATAAGCTTCAGCTAGAGAGCCAGGAGGAGATATAGTCTACCCTCCTGTAATGGTGTGGCATAAGCTAACATCGCCAAATCAAATTTTCTTTTTCAAAAATATTTTTATTGTGGTGGAATACCCATAACATAAAATGTACCATCTTAACTATTTTTAGGTGTACAGTTCAGTGGTACTAAATGCATTCATAAAGTTATGTAACCATCATCACCATCCATCTCCAGAACTCTTTTCACCTTGTAAAGTGGAAACTCTGGTACCTCATGTAAATAGGATCATAAAGCATTTGTCTTTTCGTGACTAGCTTATTTCAACCAAGTGAAATTGTTAAGCCATAATTTAGAGAGGACTGTATGTATGCCAGATACAGCATGGATGGCTTAATAAGCTTTAATTGATTAAATTCCAGCAACCCTAAGACTAAACAATCATTATTGTCCTTGTTGTACACATAAACCATAGTTTAAATTAAGTAAATTTTCCAGGGCACTCCTAGTAAGTGATGAAGCCTCTCACATACACAGGTTTGCTTGACCCCAAAGCTTATGCATGGCATAATATTAATACTAATGTCTTACATGGATACATCACTAGTTAGTAAGAAGGGTTCATAGGAGCAAGGAAAGGACAATTTATGTTTTTCTCACCAATGTATACCTAAACACTAGTATATTGCTTGACACGAATACTGAATAAATATTTGTTGAACTAATTCATGAAAACAATAAATGAGTAGGTAAAATTATTCTGTTTATTGCAAAATATTACATCCACCATAGCCTTTCTATTCCCAGAGCAACCTTGGGAAGTAGGCAAAGTACAATTATCGTTCTTACTGTACAGATGTGGAACTGGAACTTGCATTTTCTGGTTGCTGGGTTTGCTCTGTCACTTCATCTTTCTGATATGGTAGAAGGAATATAGGGTTAACCCTGGGTTCAGCTATTACTCCTTATATTCTTGTTTTCATAGATGTGACTTTAGATTTTGGGAAAATTGTTGCTGATTGACTGGAACATTGTTGGAACAGACTCTAAAGGGACTATAACAACAGTCTCAGTACCAGATGTGTACATAAAAGGACTCGCTGGAAGCCTTGGAGGTCCGCCCAGAGAGTGATGTTCACAAATTTGTAATGGACCTAAATAGTAACTTCTAAGAGATGCTTCTGTGCCAACAATGACATGAAAATTCCCAAATGTTCTACCTTCATCTTTTAAACAAGCTGTAAACATACTGAGATCACTTCTTAACTTGGGAAAGGGTAGCTGCTCTTATTTAAANGCCCCCTGCTAAGCTGGTAGGGGACCTTCATCAAGCTGGAATGGGTGTACCTTCGCCATGCCTTTGGGTTATTATTGATGGGGGCACCAGGGACTTCATGGGGATGAACTGAGATCAGGTAGGCCGCAGTAGTATCCGTACCTTTGTCTGGGCCATGTGAATCACTTAGCAATCATTCAGAGCAGCCCTTCATGATAAGCTTCAGCTAGAGAGCCAGGAGGAGATATAGTCTACCCTCCTGTAATGGTGTGGCATAAGCTAACATCGCCAAATCAAATTTTCTTTTTCAAAAATATTTTTATTGTGGTGGAATACCCATAACATAAAATGTACCATCTTAACTATTTTTAGGTGTACAGTTCAGTGGTACTAAATGCATTCATAAAGTTATGTAACCATCATCACCATCCATCTCCAGAACTCTTTTCACCTTGTAAAGTGGAAACTCTGGTACCTCATGTAAATAGGATCATAAAGCATTTGTCTTTTCGTGACTAGCTTATTTCAACCAAGTGAAATTGTTAAGCCATAATTTAGAGAGGACTGTATGTATGCCAGATACAGCATGGATGGCTTAATAAGCTTTAATTGATTAAATTCCAGCAACCCTAAGACTAAACAATCATTATTGTCCTTGTTGTACACATAAACCATAGTTTAAATTAAGTAAATTTTCCAGGGCACTCCTAGTAAGTGATGAAGCCTCTCACATACACAGGTTTGCTTGACCCCAAAGCTTATGCATGGCATAATATTAATACTAATGTCTTACATGGATACATCACTAGTTAGTAAGAAGGGTTCATAGGAGCAAGGAAAGGACATTTTATGTTTTTCTCACCAATGTATACCTAAACACTAGTATATTGCTTGACACGAATACTGAATAAATATTTGTTGAACTAATTCATGAAAACAATAAATGAGTAGGTAAAATTATTCTGTTTATTGCAAAATATTACATCCACCATAGCCTTTCTATTCCCAGAGCAACCTTGGGAAGTAGGCAAAGTACAATTATCGTTCTTACTGTACAGATGTGGAACTGGAACTTGCATTTTCTGGTTGCTGGGTTTGCTCTGTCACTTCATCTTTCTGATATGGTAGAAGGAATATAGGGTTAACCCTGGGTTCAGCTATTACTCCTTATATTCTTGTTTTCATAGATGTGACTTTAGATTTTGGGAAAATTGTTGCTGATTGACTTGAACATTGTTGGAACAGAAGCTAAAGGGACTATAACAACAGTCTCAGTACCAGATGTGTACATAAAAGGACTCGCTGGAAGCCTTGGAGGTCCGCCCAGAGAGTGACGTTCACAAATTTGTAATGGACCTAAATAGTAACTTCTAAGAGATGCTTTCCTTATATTCTTGTTTTCATAGATGTGACTTTAGATTTTGGGAAAATTGTTGCTGATTGACTGGAACATTGTTGGAACAGACTCTAAAGGGACTATAACAACAGTCTCAGTACCAGATGTGTACATAAAAGGACTCGCTGGAAGCCTTGGAGGTCCGCCCAGAGAGTGATGTTCACAAATTTGTAATGGACCTAAATAGTAACTTCTAAGAGATGCTTTTGTGCCAACAATGACATGAAAATTCCCAAATGTTCTACCTTCATCTTTTAAACAAGCTGTAAACATACTGAGATCACTTCTTAACTTGGGAAAGGGTAGCTGCTCTTATTTAAACAGTCAGACTTTGAGCCAGGAACTCATCACCCCGCACACCATTTCCTTTCTGGAACTAGAGATTATGAAGTGAATCCTGAAATACAGTTCAACAACATTTATTCATTTTAGCATGTCTCTAATTTGTCATATTCACATGAGTAAAGCACTTTTAGCAATAAATCCTTGTTTGATATTTTGGGAAAAGAAAGATACAGATGTAAACATGCTTATAAATATAAATAAATACAGATAGATATAAGAAAGTTCACACATCTCTGATGATTTTTAACTGTAATCTCAGTTGTGAATGGTCCTGAATAATGAATTTTGTGTGAAAAATTAGATTTTACTTGTGTACCTTACTGCCTCCAGCTTTCCCTCTGTCTATTCCACATTGTTCATAGGCAGGACAGGCAATTCTCAAGCCCATCCTGTAGTCACTTGTCAAGCATTTACTTTAGTCACTTGTAAAAGGCTAAGATTGTGTATAACCTTGAGGCAGCCAGATCCTAGCAAATCAAACACGGTCTGTATATATCTGCCAAGCATTGAAATGAATGTCCCAGAAATGGTGAAGACGTATCAGGAACCACAAGACCATTTTGGCCCTATTATCATTTCTTATCTTGTTGTAAAAAGAAATAGCTTAATTAACCAATTCCTTCATTTTCTGTAATCAAAGCTTCATCTCTTAGAAGGTGCTTATGAACTTCACTACCTGGGGTGGACCTGCAAGGATTCCAGCCAGTCCTTTTATTTATGCATCTGGTACTAGGGACTCTTGTCATATTCCCTTTAGCTTCTGTTCCAAATTATCAAGTTTCTACTACTCTTAATAGTAGCATTTCCTCTGCCTTCCTGTTTTTAATTTGTATCTCTTACTTCCTTCTATCAATACTCAATTACTCTTTCTCCATGTCTGAAATATCTGATCAGTTAGCAAGTCTGGTCGATTTGGCTTCATAATTTCTCTTGATTTTCTTCCTTCTGTTTCTACTACAATCTCATGATTTCAGTCTCCTAGAATGCTTTTACTCTCCATCTACAGCTATTAACACTGAAAACATCTTTTCAGAGTAATCTGAGAAGCGCTATATTTAAGAACCTTTTCTAACAGTGCACCCTGGCCAATGAAGCCCAATGAAGCCCAGTGAAGCCTTCTCCTAAAATTTTACAGCACGTGGCTTCTGCATTGTATTGTAGTTGTCTGTGCCCTGTTTTATTCTTTTCATTAGAATATAAGTTGCAGCAGCACCAGGCTCAGTCCCAGCCCTGGAGGCCTTGAGGAACACTGCACCTATTAGATTTGCTCCAAATAGACAGTCTAATAGAGGAAATTAAATGCTCGGGAGTCAGACTGCCTAGATTTGAATTCCAGCTTGGACACACTTCCACATGTATGACCTCGGATGAGTCAATTAACTGCTTTGAACCTCGGTTCTTTTATCTAAAAAAAGAACAACAACTACCTTTCAGGTATGCATTTTAAAACAAAGTTTATTATCAGTGTTATCTGGCACCTAGTAAATGTTTATTTATTCAATTTATTTAACTGATATTTTCTGAGCAGGTAAATTGTATGAAGTACTGTTTGGGGCTCAAAGGATACACAGTGGTGAACAAGACAGACAAGGTTCTTGCTTTCATTGGGTGTAGATTCTAGTGGGAAGAGACAGAGAGGGCTGATGTTAATCTGGGATGAAACAGCATGACTGTACCAGTTGTTTTCAGCCAATTTCCATTCTGATTTGTTGGTGCTTATGCCGTATTGGTTGTTAATGATCTTGAATGAAATTATGGATACAGATAACTAACAAGTGATGTTGAAATGGAAGCTTTGGTTGAGGCACCATGATAATAAATACCATATTCCAAAGAGAAATGTGAAGCCATGATATAAAATTTCAAAATTGGTGTTGAAATCCACTTGCACATGTCTTAAAACCCTTTTCTGCAATGAACACAGCTACATGTTAGCATTTAAAGGTAAAAGGAGAAAATTTTCAAAGAGAGTATTTGGGGTTCTCTGAATGCTCACCCCTTCCTTGAGGATGGGAAGAATGGGGCTGCTTCCCTCTTTATCTCAAATTAAGAGAGAGGTGCTTTAGGAGAGCAGTCAGAGTTTAATATGATTTCTCTTCAGTTTGGGGAACATAGTACACTTGAGTCTGATTCCTCCTGGAAAAATCTAAAAAGTGAGAGATGGGCTGTTTAGCTGCTCAGATGATGGACTGATGGAGAATTGAGTAGCGTGCACTCGCTTGTTACTCCCCATGGATCAAACGTGCATGCATTTGAAGGGGAGGCAAGGATGATTTAATTCCTGTCTAAGAGGGCTGCAGGGCAGTAAACAGACCTTAGCAGAAAGGACTTGCAGTACCAGTGGATGCCTACATTCGAGAAAGGAGCAAGTGACCAGCTGCAGGAGATATGCATTCATCTTCCTCAGTAATCAAGATTGACTGGACATATTAGATACTTTTTAGAGTATTCCTTTATACCTATATAAGTAAATGAGATAATTTGAGAAAGTGATAAGAGCTATGGAGAAAATAAGTTAGGACAATTTCATAGAGATCAACTAGGATAAGGCAAATGTAACTTGTGAGCAGATGCTCAGGGAAGGCCTCTCAGATTAGGTAACAGCGGATTGGCAGGAAGTAGCCAGCAGGCAATGATCTGGAGACTGAGAAAGTTTTGCAAGCAAAGGGAACAGCAAGTGCCATGGCCATTGGGTGAGAATGAGCTTGACACATTTCAAGAACACAAAGAAAGCCCGTGTGCAGAAGCTTAGTAAGCGGGAGTGATGGAGTAATATTGGATGTCATAAGAGAGGACTGTAGGGGCAGATCAAGTGGGGCCTTGTAGGACTAGGAAGGGATTTGGGTTTTATCTTGAGCAGAAAGGCGAGCCACTAGAGAGTTTTAAGCAGGGAGTAACATTAAGTGATTTACATTTTAAAAGTATCACTTTTACTGCTGAGTGAAATAACAGAAAACTGCAAAGTATAGAGATGGCAGAGTGATCTGAAACCTCCTGGGGAGAACAGACTTGAGCAGACCTGGAGAATTTGGATTAGATTTAGAAAAGCTGCGAAGTATGGGGAGTGCCCTTCAGCTGGGTGGAAGAGCAGATATTGGCACAGAGGCAGGGATGTGTGTCATGCAAATGACGACTCCCATCTAGCACAAACAATAGCCCAGAGATTGGGATTCTGAGCTACAGATTGGTTGCAGGGATACACTGAGACTCTTTCACACAGCTGCCAAGCAAGAATCTGGATAACGGTATCAAGATATGTAGTCCAACCAAATCTGAAGCTGTGTCCAACTGTGATGTCTATCCAGAGGGACTAAATGAAGAGACAGACTCTAGGAGTGAGGGAACTAGATGGAAATAAAGAAGGATTCCAAAAGGTGGTGGGATGTAGAGCCTGAGAAGAGGGTCTCACTTGTTGAAATGTAGTAACAGGTTCTATGTTTCCTATGGCCATGAGTAGAAAGGAAGCTATTGACAGTAATGAGACAAATCAAAGCTATACCTGCATGCCTGTGGCAGGTGACTGTCCTCACTTTTCCGTTGGCAAGCTCTTGCGTAGAGCTCCTGAAACCTGAATGAGCCACTGTCTAGCAACCTCATGGCATTTGTCTGAGTTATTTTCAGTATTTGTCGTGTGATTATTGGACTACAGTCTGATTCCACAACCAGATGGTCAACTTAATAAAAGTAGATACCTTTTCCGATTTTGCTCACCAATCTGTCCCTAGCACAATGCCAAACACATAGCGGTTACTCAAACATTTGAAGACTGAATTAATACTGTCTTGCCTCCAAACTATTTCATGAGTCTGTGTCTTATTTCTTCCAAATCCAAACAGACCGACACCATTTTAGATTGTGGGTGACACAAAGAAGTATACTTTAACTTATTCACTCATATATCCAAGAAGATTTGTTTGGCACCTACTATGTGCCACTGTGAAAGATGTTCATAGATACAAAGATAAACAGGACAAACCTGCCCCCTATTCCCAAGGAACTTAACATCTAGTGGAGGATATTAAACAAATAATTATTCACAAGGATATTTAATTACAGTTAACAGATATGCTAAAGACGAAAAGTGTAGGGTCCTACGAATAGCATAAAACCCATTTTCTACCCTCAGAAAAGAAAAATATTATAATATTGTAGGAAGAGAAGAACCATAATTTTAGTTTTTATTTGTAATCTACATGGTACCTAGAATAGGCACATTCATGGTACTTAAATGCCTGTCGGAGTAGAAAATCAAAGCTGACATATTGGCAATAAACATGTGCAATGCTAATCATTATGTTTTATTAACTCAGCACTGAAATGATGAAGTCCTCATTCTTGTTATCACACGGGCATGGTGGTCAGGGAATCACTGAGGAGACTCTTTGGGATAGGGTATTAGATATTTCTTTTCCATCTGTCTACACACACAGAGATGTTGGCTCTCTACCCGTGTCCGAAATTGGATTGATCAGTATAAAAGTGCTAGAATTAAATGTGTACAGAGAATACCTCTAGTAGTTATTACAAAATTAGAATCTCCTCAGAAATTTTAAGTTGGGCCAGATGGACATCCACATAAAAGCACTAAAGAAATTAAGAGGAAAAAATCAAATTTAGAAACTTAAGTGGAATAATGGTAGGGAAATTGAATGAGCTAGGTGAGGATGCCAGGATTTGGTAAAAAAAAAAAAAAAAATATATATATATATATATATATATTTTTTTTTTTTTTTTTACCAAATCC
>NW_007728496.1:189600-196509 GCF_000696425.1 Galeopterus variegatus
GCGGGAGCGCCGCCACACTCCCAAGCGGCACACTGTAGCAGTGCGCCACCAGGCCGGCCCCCAAAAAATATATTTTGTTACTTAGCTGACCATGAAGCTGTATTCCTTGTGGATACAAGTCACCTATGGACTTTTGCATTTGCCCTTCCTTCTTCCTGAATTGCTTTGCTCCTGCCTCTTGCCTAGTTATTGTGTTTATATATTTTAGCTCTCAGCCCAATAGACTTGATGACCCTTTATACAGTGGACCTTCCCCGTTTACTGTTCCATCACACTATTAGGTTCTTCATAATATCACAATTTACATTTATCATGTTAATTTATATACTTTTAAATTACCTTTCTCATTAAAATATAAACATCATGAGGGCAGTTATATTTATTTCTGTGTTGTTTGTAACTTTAAACTCAAAAGCAACTGGGCCCCTCAGAAGTACTCTATACACATTTGTGAATAAATGAGTGAATGTTGATTGGTTATACTGGAAATTATAAGGATGTCATTTCATATTGGTGAAAATCACTTGGATTTTCCAGACTTATAGAGAAAGAAACTCTGTAACTCTTTTAGTTTTCCATTCTGTTATTTAACTACTCCTCATAGGATGTTTTCCCCTAGTCTAAATCCTCCAGTCTTTGATGCTTGCTGCCTATTGTATGTCTCTACCAATGAGCATTGCTTAATTTGGTGATTGAGATCACAAGACCCTTCCTCTCATCTATAAAACAAGGAGGTTGGAGTAGGTGATAATGTAAAGTGTTGTCTAAGTCTAAGTTGCTATGATTCACAGGTATTACATTGAAATCTTTTATTCCTGTTTCCAACTAACTTTTTAAAGGTCAGAACTGGACAACAGATGTGAAAGAAGGGTCTTGACCAGAGCTCAAGTTGAGTGGGAGGGTAATGTTGGTGTTAATTTAGGTCTTGATTTAACTGACCTGGTTGCAAGAGGAACTCCAAATTCTCTAAATCACATGAGAACATTAATTATTAAAATTTGTTCATCTCCTTTGAGATTCTTCTGGAAATTCAGACATAATATTCATAATTTCAGAAGAAGTCACAAATTTGACCTGAGAGAAAATACCAAGGAGAGACTTTTTCATATACAAAAAAAAATAACTTTCTAAAGAGGAAAATAAATCAAGAACATTTGTGGTTTTCACCAGTATTCCAACTTCTACCAGAAATCTTTCTCTTTGAAACAGAGTTATCTTTGCCATTGACTTAGATGGCAGAAAGAGGCAGAAAGGACCATGCTGAAGACAGAGGTTGTAGTAGTTAAGAACTTATACCCTGGATTCAGATTATAGTGCTTGGACCACTTAACTCATATGTAACCTTGGGCGCATCATTTAACCTCCCCGAACTTCAGGTTTCTCATCTGTAAAATGTGGATAGCAATAGTACTGGTGTCATAGTTCTGCTTGAGTTTTAAATGAGGTTAATACATGAAAAGTATTTATCACAGTGCCTGGTTCATGATCAAGTGCTTCCTAAATATTAGCCATGTCTCTATTACTGTAATATTTGCATACTCAACACATATTTGCAAACAGCATAAGTAACAAGATTGAGTAAAGAGACTCTCCCTCCTATTCCCAATCCCCTTCTCCCCTTTACCCACACGTCACTTGTTTAAACTGTGAGTTCTAGGGCCAGCCCATGGCTCACTCGGGAGAGTTTGGTGCTGATAACACCAAGGCCACGGGTTCGGGTCCTATATAGGGATGGCTTGTTGGCTCACTAGCTGAGCCTGGTGCTGACAACACCAAGTCAAGGGTTGAGATCCCCTTACCAGTCATCTTTAAAAATAAATAAATAAATAAATAAATAAATAAATAAATAAATAAATAAACTGTGAGTTCTTTAAAAACAAGGCATGCTTAATAATGGAGCAGTACACTGGCAACCTCCAACCTGTTATGAATGATTTAAAATATGCAAGAGAGATAACTTTCAGTAGATGGTGGAATTCCCTCACCCAACCTATTTCCTAAAACTATCTCCTTCACTTTTTACATTAAAATGTGTTTTTTCATTGTATACCACTTGTGCTGAATAAAATATGTATTTAGTATTTTTACCAAGTGCACTGGAGGATACAATAAAAATATACAGCCCTGTGCCTACCCTCAAAGGGCCTACAGTGTAGTGATTAAGAGCATGGGCTTCCGAGTTACACAGACCTAGTTTCAAATTACGGCTTCCTTGTTTCCTATGTGAATGTGAGAAAATTATTTATTAACTCTGAGCCTCTATTTTTTTGTGTGTAAAATGTGAAACCCTCCTTGTATGTTCTTATGACTGGAATTCATGTAATGAACATAAGGTAATTCTTGTAAAACACAAAGCACAGTGTCTAACACATAATAAGCACCTAATTAATAGCTATTATTATTATTATTACTTAAATATACTATAGTGTACAATTTTAAAACACCCTATTTTTGATCACTCCGTACTTAATAAATATTGTCGCTTCTACACTTATTGATTAAGTTAGTCTAGGCTTATAGGTGAGTAAGTCACAACAACAACAACAACAATACCAACAACAAAACCCCTTCAAATATCAGTGATTTAGAATTAGATATTATTTCTTGTTGACCCAAAGACTTCTGTGGTTCCAGACAACCCCTTAGGCCGGCTGTCCCCTATACTGTCACTTAGAAATACAAGTTGAATTGCTTTTATTTTGTTCCCACCAACTGAACATAAGAAGAGACTTCCATAGGCTTAGAGTGGAAAATGGGTAT
This sequence comes from Galeopterus variegatus, assembly GCF_000696425.1. Classification (NCBI taxonomy): domain Eukaryota; kingdom Metazoa; phylum Chordata; class Mammalia; order Dermoptera; family Cynocephalidae; genus Galeopterus; species Galeopterus variegatus. The sequence goes on from NW_007728496.1 coordinate 192,361, forward strand.
TGGAGAGCTCTAGTAATATCTTCCACGAGCCCCTTCTCCCCAGTAGACTCTTGGATATACATAGTAAAAACGTCATGAAAAAATTAAAAAAAAAAAAATGCTGGCTTACAAAGAGAAAAAGAAAAAATAAAATGGAATAAAGGAGCAATTGCAGGGATATTTTATCTTTCATGTTAGCATCAATTTATTCTTTTGTAATTGTCCAGAGGGCTTGGCTGAGAAAATTAGTCTTGCTCATTGGGAAAAGTGCCTTCATCATTTAACGACGTCTTCCATAGGCACAGAAAGAAAGAGCGACGCCATACATACCACATTTTTGCCATTCCTGACTTAAGTAAACATATTGAGTGCATTTTTATGTGGTTATTATTTTGAACTATGTTTAGTATAAAAATGTCAGAGAAAACTAAAACTAAAAAAAAATAGTAAAATCAATTTTTATGTACTTGTCGCAAAACACTATTTTGCCAATGTTACTTTATATTTCCACTCCCCATCTGTTTTTCCTGTTAAATTTTAAAACATATTCTAGATGTGGTAACATTTCACTAGTAAGTTTTCCAGGACATACCTCTAACTTATAGAGTTAGGCTAACATCACCATCATACCATGGTTGCATATAAAAATAACAATAATTCCCTAATGTCATCTAATCCCAGTCCATGCTTGAATTTCTCTAATTATCACAAAATTGTTTTTATATTTACTTTAAAAAATTGAACTATGAACTAGGACCGGTTATAACATTTGGCTGTTATGTATCCTTTGTTTTATCCTATAAGTCCTCATTCCATTTTTATGCCATTGATTTGTTGGAGAAATTAGATCACTTCTCTTGTTGCACATTCTGAATTTACCTGCTCCCTCGTAGTTTGATTTATCTTGTTTTTGTTTTTCTTGTAAACTGGTAGGTAGATAAAACAGGATTGGTTAAATTGAGTGTCTGTTCATTTGTGGTATATCTTTTATTTTTGCTTAAGTTTTATATTTTAGGCATTTCTTTGATAAGTTTTCCTAGAGACTTCTTGCTTTAACTAACTGTGGTGCACATTTTGTTAGAATAATATTTCTGCTCTTAACAATTATAAATGTCAAAGAAAATATATAAAATAGTTGTTTGAAACATAGAAGAGTGATATAAAGTAGGCAGAAACTTGAGAGAGTAAAGTGATTGAAAAAATGTGAAATACAATAGCTGCAATCCACATTCAAATGGTTTTTCCCAAGTTGAAGAATTGCTGAGATTTAAAAGATGAGTCCAGTAAAAAAGGAAAGCCACAAAGGGTGGCAACTGTAAAATCTGCATGTGTGGTCTGCATATGTAAAATATTTAATGTGTTCCTGAACTGTACATGCATGGGGCAAAGCTTCAAGGAGTTCAAAAGCTAGAAAGTGGAAGGAGCTGGAAATTCAATGGCTCTCTGGTGCTGGGAAGAGAGTTTGGAGTGTGATCCTCATTATGTTATGATAGATTAGCAAACACCTTGAGCTTCTGAGTAAAATCCCCAAAGGACCATGCCTTACAATTAAGAACTACATGGTATAAGATCTGAAACTGTAAATCCATGAGAAGAAAACACAGGGAAAAAACCAGGCAACACTGGTCTGGGCAATGATTTTTTTAGATTTGACACATAAGCACAGGCAACAAAAGCAAGAAAGGACGAATAGTGTTACATCAAACTAAAAAGTTTTTGCACAACAAAGGAAATAATTAATAGAGTAAAGAGAAAACCTACAGACTCTGAGAATATATTTGCAAGCCATACATCTGATAAGGTTTCAATATTCAAAATATATAAGGTACTCACATAACTCTATGGAAAGAACAGAAATAATCCAATTAAAAAATGGGCAAGGTTAAGATGGCAATGGGTCTGGAGCGGCCATGCCAGGAGACAGCGCGACCCTGAGAAGTGTGCGCTGTGATACCAGAATACTATTTGCATTTCCAAGAGCAACAAAAAACGAATAAATCTTTCAACAACGAACCTACAACGACAAACAAGCAACAACAGGATCGAGGATTTAGGGCCAACACAAAAGAAGACTCCTGAGAGCGCCCAAGCCCTGCTGCGGGTTCGAGCGAGCAGCCTGAGACAACAAAGGCCAAGTAAGTCAGCAGAGACGACACAGAAACAGAGTGGAACGCGCCAGACCGGCCCAAATCTGCGAGCTCTGTGAGTCACCCCCAGCCCAGCCCCACTTGCGGGGCAAAGCCCGACTGCTCCCCGCCCACCTGGCTCTATAAATCATTTATGATACCACTCCCCCAAAACCAAGCCTTTCTCAGAAATATTCTGAGCACCATTCAACCCTTCAGTTGACATTGTAGCATATTGATGGAGTTTGGATGTGTTGTTCCCTCCAAAACTCATGTGGAAATTTGATCCCCAATGTGGCAGTGTTGGAAACTGATTGAGTCATGGAGGTGGATCCCTTATGAATGGATTAATGCTCTCCCTGAGGGGAGGGGAGATTAATGAATGAGTTCTTGCTTTATTAGTTCCCATGAGATCTTGTTGTTTAAAGGACCCTGGCACTCTTGCTTCCTCTCACCATGTGATCTGCTTGTACCCGCTGGCTGCCACTTTCCACCATGAGTAGAAGCAGCCTGAGGCCCATGCCAGATGCAGCTGTCTCAGAATCGTAAGCCAAATAAACCTCTGTTCTTCATTAATTACCCGGTCTCAGGTATTTCTGTTACAGCAACACAAAACTGACTAAAACACATATGATGTTCTTTACTAAGCCATTTTCCAACAATGATGATAACTTAAAATCAGACTACTAATAAAAGTAAAAATCTACTGTGATACACTCTGATTCAGGTATGACTATATGAACAGGACTAGAAGTTAATAAACACATAAAAATTATAATATTTCCCAAAGTGATTTTGACTCTAGGCACTAATGTTAAAAAATAATAGAGTAAGTTTTCCCTTTTACATGAATAAGGAACAACTGACAGCCCACTGGAAGGATTTGCAAGGCTCGATAGCGCCATCTACTGTCGGAAGTCCAAGATTCGAGAGAAAATCCCTGCCAAAATGAACAAACACCCAAAAAGAGATACCCGAAATGCAAAAAACCAAGAACATACACCACCAAAAGTCAATAATTCTCAAATTCTAGATCCTATAGAACAAGAAGCCCTTGAAATGAATGACAGGGAATTTCGAGTGTTAATCCTAAAGAGGCTGAATGAGATACAAGAAAACACAGCTAGACAACATGATGAAACCAGGAAATACATACAGGACCTGAAAGAGGAAATGTACAAGGAAATCACTGTCATAAAAAAAAATGTAGCAGAACTTGCCGAACTGAAGAAGTTATTCAGCGAAATAAAAAACACATTGGAGAGTTTAACCAGCAGGATAACGGAAGTTGAAGAGAGAACCTCGGTTCTTGAAGATGGGCTCTTTGGAATAATACAAGCAGACAAGAAAAAAGTATCAAAGATATTGAAGAAAATCTGAGAGAGATATTAGACAACCTTAAGCGCTCAAATATCCGAGTCATGGGTATTCCAGAAGGGGAGGAAAAAGGTGAATGTATTGAAAACATATTCAACAAAATAGTGGCAGAAAACTTCCCAGACATAGGAAAAACCACAGATCTTCAGATCCAGGAAGCTCAACGATCCCCAAATGTATTCAACCCAAAAAGGGCTTCACCAAGACATATTATAGTCAAAATGGCATATTATAGTCATATTATAGTCAAAAGACATATTATAGTCAAAAGGACAAAGAGAGAATCTTGAAAGCTACAAGAGAGAAGTGTCAAATCACCTATAAGGGAGCTCCGATCAGGTTAACATCAGACTTCTCAGCACAAACCCTAAAGGCTAGAAAGGAATGGGATGATATATTCAAAATACTAAAAGACAAAGATTGCCAGCCAAGAATACTCTACCCTGCAAGGCTGTCCTTCCGAAATGAAGGGCAAGTAGTATATTTCTCAGACAAACAAAAACTGTGGGAGTTCATCACCACACCACACGACCACCCTTACAAGTAATTCTCAAGGGAGTACTGGGATTGGATCCTGGAAGATAACTACCACTGCCATAACAATCCAAGTAAAATAAAAATCCACTACTATATATATATAATAAAAATGACAATCATGAAAAGAAAG
>NW_007728496.1:199030-222651 GCF_000696425.1 Galeopterus variegatus
TGGGACATAATAATCAACTACATTGTATATTGACAAAATAAAAATAATAATAAAAAAAAATGGGCAAGGGACCTGAACAGACATTTCTCAAAAGAATACATACAAATGGCCATACACATAAAAAAATGCTCAACATCACTAACCATTAGGGAAATGCAAATTAAAACCACAATGAGATATTACCTCATACATGTCAGAATGACTATTAGCAAAAAAAAAAATAGCAGAAAGAAAGATAACAAGTGTCAAGGATATGGAGAAAAGAAAAACCTTGTATACTGCTGGTGGGAATATAAATTAGTAGAGCAATTATGGAAAACTGTATGCAGGTTCCTTAAAAAAACTAGAAATAGAATTACCATAGGATCTAGTAATCCCACTTCTGGGTATTTACTCAAAATACTTGAAATCAGTATGTTGAAGAGACAGCTGCATACCCATGTTCCTTGTGGCACTATTCACAATAGCCAATTTATGTAGTCAACTCAAGTATCCATCAATGAATGAAAGAAAAAAGATAATATGGTATATATACACAATAGAATACTACTAAGCCTTAAAAAAGAGAAATTTTATTATTTGAAACAGCATGTATAGAATTGGAAAATACTATGCTAAGTAAAATAAGCCACAGAAAGACAAATATGGCATGAACCCACTTATATGTGAAATCTAAAACAATTGAACTCCAAGAAGCAGAGAGTAGAATGGTGGTTAGCAGAGTCTGGGAGATGGAGGTCATAAGGAGATGATGGTCAAAGGGTACAAAGCCTCAGTTAAATAGGAGAAATACATTTTTTGAGATTTCACAGCATGATGAATGTAGTAAATAACAATGTACTGTACATCTAAAAATAGCCAAGCGAGTAAATTTCAAATGATTTCACCACAAAAATGACAAGTATTTGAGGTTATCCACATGTCAACTAACTTGATTTAATTATTCCACATTATATTCATAAATCATAACATCCCTTTGTACCCCATAAATGTATATAGATATGATTCGTCAATTTAAAACTTTAAAAATTAAAATTGAAAAAAAATGATGTGGCAGAACTAAAGTCTATGCTCTAGGATTAGGAGCATTTATTTACTAAAAAAGCCTAATACCAAGTCACCACAGGATAAAGTTGATCCACCATTAATTTAATTATGTACTGGAACAAAACTCTACACTCTTCAGAGGAACACAAAATAATTCAGAATGCCTACATTGTATCATGTATGATATCCAGTATACAAGTAAAGCTTACCAGACACAATAAAAGTCAACAAACTATGACTATAAAGAAATGAACAGCCAATAGAAACAAATCCACAGCTGAAACTTAAATATAAATACATATTTTAACAACAGCCAAAGAAAAAACACATTTCATGCAAGGAAATTATGATAAGAATTATAGCTGACATCCTCAGAAGGAGAAGCTAATAAAAGAACAAAAGACTAGAGGAGATACTTCACAAAATAGGATATAAGAAAAGTGCTGCTGAGAGTGAAAAATGAAAGAACCAACTGGAAAACAGTTAAGCAGTTCCTTAAAAAGTTATACTCTTCCACCTTATGCACAGCAATTTCACTTGCAAGTTAATTATGTACCTAAGAGCGATGTAAACTTGTGCCCACATACACACTAAAAGGTTTTTGCAAGATTGCTTGTAGCAGTTTTATTCGTCATAGCTAAATACCCTGAACCACCAAATTGCTTACCAAAAGGTGAATAAAAAACAAATCATGCTATATTTATATAATAGCAAAAACAACAGCAACAACAACAAAACCCCCTACTTATATATGTAGCAATAATGGCTGGATCTCAAAATCATTTTGTTTAATAAAAAATGTCAGACACAAAAGTTTATGAGTGTATGATTTTATCCATATGAATTATAAAATGGAATATAACCTAAAATTATAAAAATATTAGGAGTAGCTGCCCCTGGGAGATTAACTGGAAAGTGGCATAGGGAACTTTCCAGGGTGGTGGAAATGTTCTATTCCTTGACTAGGGTGATGATTATGCAAGTTTATACATTTGCCAAAACTCGTAAAATTGAGTACTTATAATCGGTCCAATTTTATGTAAATTATATCTCATTACGAAAAGAATATTGGAATATTTGCGCTAAAATTATCATGTTATGCTGGCTAAATTATCATGTTATGCTGGCTAAATGTTAAATTCAATGTTTTCTTCCCAACTTTATATTTTGAAAAATTTTAAATGTACAGAAAAGCTGAAATAGTAGTTTCTTCTTGCAGCTATACCAAATTAACACAAACGTATTATCTTAACAATTTTATTATCTTACATTTCTGGAGGGCAGAGTCCAAAATGAGACAACAGAGCTGCGTTCCACTGAGAGACACTAGGAAAGAATCCGTTTCCTTGCCTTTTTTTTTTTTCAATTTTAAAAGGCCATCTTTATTCTTAAGAAGCTTCTGGACTCTTCCTTCATCTTCAAAGCCAGAAACCGCATCTGACTCTTGCTTTTGTCATCACATCTTCTCTGAATCTCTTACCGCCCTCCCTCATAAGAATGCTTGTGAATACATTGGGCTCACCTGGATAATCCAGGGTGTTCTTCCCCATCTCCAGATCCTTAACTTTGCCATGTAAGGTAACATGTTCACAAGTTCTGGGGATCAGGATATAGACATGCTTAGGATCCCCATTATTCTGTCTACCACAGCAGTATACCAAAAACCTACAAGACCCACGCTTTACCAGATTCATTGATTGTCAGTAATCTCTCTCTCTCTCTCGCTCTCTCATTCAGCAAAAAGGAAAAAATAATAGAAAAGGCATAAAGGCTTGAACAGATCAAGAAATACAAATAAACTTGAAATTCTGTTCTAATTTCTGAAGGCTTTTATATCAGAATCTTTTCAGGGGTGTGGAGCATGATTCTTATTTCAATTACTATTGTTATTTTTTAAAATGCTGCTAATTATGTAATATGGGGCCAGGATGCCATAAAATCAAACTATGACAATGGAGTTTTAACTCAGAGAGATGTCTGAATGTACACCTTAATTAATTTTAAAAATTCATTCAACACATTCATTAAGTACTACTATGCATACTTTATAGTGGCATTTATGCACATAATTAGTTAAAGGGAGTTGGATGGTGTAGTACATAACAAGTTTTACTGAATACCTACTATGTGCACACACTAAGCTAAGCCCGGAGATGCTGCAATGGATGATACAAGCATGTTCACTGAGCATGTGCCACAGCACATAGTCTTCCAAAGGGACATCCTATTGAGGAAACTCTAGAAGAGCATTTAAAGAAAAACATTTTTATCCATTTTTTGCAACAAAGAGGTCTTTCCCTAGATAATATCTGGAGATAGAAGGAAATCCTGGTTACCAGCATATAAAAAATGATAATATCAAGTGTGTCACATTGAGACTTAATCTAATAGCTATTTTAAAAAACATGTTATGACATGATGAATTTGCTCTTTGAAATTTTGCAGAAAAACTACAGTGGTAAATGATTAAGGATGAAAAAAATTGTGGAGGAAATATCTTTAAAAACAGCTGAAAAAGAACACTGTTCACAGCAGAGTAATCTCCTGGAATGACAGATGGGCGCTTGGTTTCCTGGGACATTCAGAACATCATATTAAAAAGCTCAGAAAAAAACATGGTGTAGAGTCACTCACTATTCTACAGCAAATGTACTCAATTCACTATTCTTATCTCTGGTTCTCATTTCTCTTCTAATATTAACCAATCTGATCTAGCTTACTTTTATTTCTCTTCCAAGTGCTCTACATTTTTTCTTAATGTATAAATTCTTATGATCATTACCTTGTGATTTTTAGAACAGGAGAAAATGTATTTAGAGGGAAATTGTGACCAAAGACATAAGAATCAAAATCTGACTTTACTTAAATAATTTTGTTTTATATGTGTGTCTGTGTATAACAAACACTGAAATTAAAATGATGCACACTGTTTAGAGAGGATAAATCCTAATTGCAGAAAAAATTTATAAATGCTATTCAAGCTGCATTTACATGGAAAAATTATATTTAAAAACAGAGGTTTTTATCGTCAAGTGTGCCATCTTACACATTGCATTAGTTAGGATAGAAAATCAAAACTACAACTACAAAATTTCTGTGGTTGAACATAATAAAATTTGCTCTTTTCTTATGCAAAGTACAAAGTACAGTGGATGATTCTCTAGAACAGCTGTCCTCCATGAGGTGACTTTGAAATACAGGCCAATTGTGCCACCTCCATCTCAATACATTTTCCTGCAAGCATGGAAGTCAGGGAAAGAGAGTGTCTCTTGCACTGAAAATGGAATGTTCTGGCCCAGAAGAAGCATATATCAGTTCTGCTTATAACCTATTCATCAGACCTTAGTTAGAACTAGACACATGGCCATTCCTGCTAAGACTGTAGGTATGTGCATGTTTGGCCACGAAGAGGAGAACTGTATATGTGTGATTGCTAGAAATACAGACCACACACACTCTGTCTTCCCCTATTAGGATGTAAACTGCATGAGGGCATGGATGTTTATCTGTTTTATTCAGTGCTGCTATAGCCCCAGGACCTTGAATATTTCCTGGCATATAATATATGCAGAATAGTTGTTCAGCGAATGCAGGAAAAAAATCATTTGAAGGTTACTTCCTCCAGAGGGGAATTTGTGTGGCAGGTATTTGAACATTTTTGGAGTTTTCCTTGGTAAATAAACTGTACAATAATCATACTGAACAGTGAGAAAGCTGGATTGGTTAGATCACAGACTCCTGATAAATTATTGTAATGGCCTATAGCCTAGGTTGCTCTCAGGTGCAAGTGATAGACTATCCAAGTAAAAGAGACTTAAATAGTTGGGATTTAATGCTCTCTTACATGATAAAAATTCTTCAGAACATTGGTCATGGAGTGCTTTATTAGCACAATAATCATTAAAACCCCAGAGTTTGTCCTTCTTTCTACTCCCTCATCCTCAGTGGTGCTGGTGAGGATCACATAATAGTGGTCATCACATCCATACTCAACAATGTTGAAGGAAGAATGCGTTGGGCTAGAAAGTTGTCCTCATGCACCTCTCTTTCTTTTTTTTTATCGAAGTGGAAATTATTTTTCAGAAATACCCCTGAAAGATCTCATTCTATCTCAGTCGCTACGCCTGTATTACATACCATCAGCTAGCTGTAAGAGAGAGGCCTGCCTGGGCTAGAGATAAAAACTTGGAGTCATCAGCACACAGATGACACTTAAAGTCATGAGACTGGATAAGATCGCCAACAGACTGGATGTTGATAGAAAATGGAAATCATTGGAGTTTTTCAATATTAAGAGTTTGGGGAAATGAGGTGCCACTTAGTAGGTTGCTAATTTTCGGCAAGTTAAGTAACTTTCCTGAGCCTCAATCCTTTCAAATCCAAAATGAGGAGGATATTTAAATTGTAATGTATCTATACAATTAACTCGTGACTCCTAAAGTTACCTAGGCTTGTCTTTTCAATGTAACATCAAAGTTACAAGGATTAAATAAAATAATGCATGTGCTATACATTGTAATTTCTTAATATATGTTTATTTCTGTTATACTGAATATTTTATCTGCTTGTCTTTTCAATGTAACATCAAAGTTACAAGGATTAAATAAAATAATGCATGTGCTATACTTTGTAATTTCTTAATATATGTTTATTTCTGTTATACTGAATATTTTATCTGTATAAGTGAGAGTTGCCCAGAATAATTTTTTGTCCTGATTAATATCTTCAGTGGCTTCCTACTACACTTGGAATAAAGTCTGCCTTTCAACAACTCCTATGGCGCCCAGTGGTACCCCTGACTATCTGTATAACCTCATTTCATCCCTCCCTTCCTCTTGCTCTCTACAGACCAAGATGGCTTAAACGTTCTTCTCAACTTGACTGAACTTTACACAGGCTTCCTCCTGACTGTAAGGGCCTGACGCTTCCTTTTCTCAGAGCATTTTCTTAAACAAAACAAAACTTATCGTTGTAAATTCTTTCTCTGACCCTTTGAAATATAAATATTTTTTTAAAACTTCTTGCCGGTTTTACAACCCAGGACTGTCTTTCTTAAGGTCCTGGGAGCCAGCCCTTGAAATGTAACCCAGGAAGAAAGTGCTCCTATCTTCCAGTGTCTGTGAAAGACAGGAGCCTAACTTCTTGGTTGCTTTTCTCCAAGTTGTAAAACTACCTCCTGTCATGATGATAGAAAGTTTACTTTACCTTTGGGAAAGTCCAATCAGCAAACACAAATGGCCTACAACTTCCCCACCACAGCTTTTAAATATTATCCTGCACCTTGTTTCAGTGGAGTCGAGTTCAGACAGACTTACGGTATCTCTTTCCTATTGTAATAGCCTTGTATAATGTCTTCTGTACTGGTTTAACTTTGCCTGGGGCAATTTTGTGCTTTCCTTTTTTTTTTTTTTTTTGTCTTTTTTCGTGTCCGGCAACGGATCGCAACCCTCAGTGTCATGCCCGTAGCGGACCGGGACCGGCAATGGGATCGCAAGCCTCGGTGTTGCTCCTGCACCTCGCTCAGCCAGTGAGCGGCTGGTCTGTATGTGGGATCCGAACCCTTGGCGGGAGCGCCGCCACGCTTCCCAAGCGGCGCACTGTAGCAGTGCGCCACCGGGCCGGCCCCAATTTTCTGCTTTGACGGTACCCTCTGGCCATTATGGCCTTCCTGATCTTGGAACGCACCCAGTTTATTCCCACTCAAGGTGTTCACACATGCTGTCCCCTTTATCAGGAATTCTCTTTTCCTGCTGTTGCCCATAAAAATCTCCTTCTGGTCAATAAGATTGCAGCTCAAATTTCTCCACTGTAAAGACCTTTCAAGCTTATTCTCTCTCTTGCTGCCTTCACTCTTAGTCCTATCATCTTGTTTTATCTCCACATTATTTATCATTATCTGAAATTTTTGTATTTACATGTTATTTACTTGCATATTTTTCCCATCGTCAGAATATGAGCTTCATGCAGCAGAGACTTTGTCCATGCTGTTAATGTCTCCACTGCCAGTCCCTAGAATAGTGCCTGATATTTAGTAATTGCTTAATAAATTTTCACTGAAATCTAAAACTTGTTTCTAGGGACTACCTATATTTTTATTTTAAAATAATTAAATGGAACTCTCATATTTCCTTTTTAATGTCTTTCTACCCTAGCTGCCTTAAATAGTAGTTTAATAATATTTTTGTTCCAGGACCATCCTTGCCTTCTGTCTCTGCAGAAGTGAAGAAAGTTATTAAGGGCTGAGTTTCAGCAACTGGACTAGATATTGTTGATTTGGCACTTTGATTTGTTGTGACCACAGCAACTTCTCCCAATGAAGACACATTTATCTATCGGCAAGTGGCTGATGTGTAAGTGACTATAAGCTGAAATTTTCTAACTGAGGGACATGGGTTCAACTGTTAGAAAAATTTTAAATTAGTTTTTTCAGTAGCTTGTTTTGCCTTTAAAATAGTACCTGCTTATTGCATCAGCCTTACTGTTAATCAACTGCTTGCACTCCTGCTTTTGTAAATATGCTTGCTTATCACAACAGCTACTGCACTAGCCACATGAATGCTGAGAAAACAAAACTTACAAAACCCGGAAGAGTATGCCTATATAAACCCTATAAGACCTAAACTTGGGGCTCAGGTCTTGGAGTGCAAGCTCATCTGGGCCCCCCAGTGTAATAAAATACCTGATTCTCCAACCCTCTGAGTGCTGACCACTTCTCTGTCATATCCGTTCTGTAACACAGCTACTAAGAAAGCAGCATGTAAAGTTGTCTGCATGGATCTGCCCTTGGCTGCAACAGAATGCTGATGACTAAGATTTGGCTTAATAGCTGGTTATTTCTAGTCACAAAGTATAGAAAAAAAGCAATTCCAGCTCTCAGAAACACTTTTTCTGGGATAGCTAAATAATTAACCCAGATTAGATCTGCTTCACAAACCTCTTTTTTACTTTTTTTTTCACTTGTTTATATACATGGAGCTTAAGAAAATGGCCAAGATAAGGCAGACTAGAAACATGGTTGTCATTCAGGTTTGTAATTATTAGAGAAGTAAATTGCTCCATGTGACCAATTGAAATTGCTATTTTCAGAGGCTAAAATCCAAAAGCAACCTCAACTGATTTGTTAAGTTACTGAGTTAATGCTTTTCTACATTCCCAGCTCTCACATCCTGTTCACTGTCTCTTCCACTGAGGCCAAGTAGAGGGTAAGAACTTATCTAGGAAATGTGATTAATGGTGACATAGTTCAGAACAAAATACTACTTCATTACCAGCAGCAGCTGTTGCTCTTAAGGTCTGGAGTTTCTGAAAAATTGTTTCAACTCATTTCATTTGTCCTGTGAAGGCACAAGAGAAGCAATTTGATAAAAAATCTTCCCCAGGGGACACATGTGTATTAGCCAAGAGAACATCAATAGAATGTCTTCACCTTTTATATCATTGGCATCTGATAATCTCAACAACATTCATAAAAATCTCCTGGAGCAGGAGGGCTGCAGAAGATAAAGGGATGTTTGGTGCAGAAAACAGCAGAGAATAGAGCACTGGTCTTAGCAGAAAGAGAAAACTGTAGTCTAGGAAATGTCAGGAGAAGAGACAAGAAATCCAATATTAGCCAAGAGAACATCAATAGAATGTCTTCACCTTTTATATCATTGGCATCTGATAATCTCAGCAACATTCATAAAAATCTCCTGGAGCAGGAGGGCTGCAGAAGATAAAGGGATGTTTGGTGCAGAAAACAGCAGAGAATAGAGCACTGATCTTAGCAGAAAGAGAAAACTGTAGTCTAGGAAATGTCAGGAGAAGAGACAAGAAATCCAATACAATAGCTGCAGACATGTATTTTTCTGAGTTGGTATGAGACAGAGAGGGAGAAGAAATGTTAAGTGGTGAGTGATGCCAGGGAGAGCAGTTTTCCTTTCTTTTTAGTTTTATAGAAGGGGAGAGGAAGGAAAAACAATTTGGATTACAAAGGTCTAAAGAGTGATGGAAATTAAATGCAGGGGGAATAAGGAGTTGGGAGTCACTAAGTACACTTTTCAGTTTGTGATAAAGTACAGAGGAGAAAAATTCAAACTGATCATCAAACAGCATACAGGATTGTTGCCAAAACCTTAGGTTTTTTTTATTGATTTAGTCACTGAGATAATTTTCAGGATCTCCCCACCCCCAATAGCTTCCAGTTGTACCACATGGGTCCTAGGATAATGTAAATTAAAATAACATTGTTTTGTAAATTTAAAACTTGTAACATAAAAACCAAAAATCTTTGTAAATTTTATCCATAAACTGATGTCGCCTGAACCATGCACACAAGAGAAGCAATTACGAGTGATTCCTCATTCAAAAAGACAGGTTTTCACAAAAATATGAACAAGTTATAAGATGGCAAGAAAATCCCAAGAGGTCCTGACAGGGAGAAAGGAATGTTTATTTACTCAACAGTTCATTCAACATAAATTTAACAGTGCCAGCTCTGTGCCTAGCACCATGCCCTATTCTGGGAAACAACACTGAACGAAGTCCCTGACCTCAAGATCATATAACTTAGTGGGGAGAGTCCCACCACGAACTAACAAATGTGCACATGCCTGATACTACAGCTGTATGAAGAAACATAATGCAGAGGAAGGGGGACCAGATTGCTGGGAGAACTGAGAGGTCCTCTCTGATAAGGTAATTTTGAGCAGAGATTTGAAAGAATTAAGGGAAGTAGCTGTGCAGATGACTGAGGAAAGATGTAACCACGTCAAGGGAACAGCAAATGCAAAGACCCTAAAGGGGAATGCACTGGTATTTTCAGGGATTTATGAAGTGGTCTTGGTGGTTAGAACAGAAGAAGCAGGGAGACAGGTAAGATGAAGTCTACATCTGTAGGTCTGTGTTGGGCAGAAATTGTATAACTCAAAAGCTGTGAGTGGACAAATAAAAAAAAAGCCATAATCAGATGCTGGCCATGCAGTTCATCTTGGTTTGCAGAGTTTATGAGTCCCGAGTCCAATCGGGACAGCAGATATGAAAATGTCCATCTGAGTTCAATGCCAATTCTGTTTTAATGATGGGCCTTTCATGTACTATTTTGTAGTTGAAGTTTTTATCGTGACACTTGTAGACTCACCTGCATTTTTAAGAAAGAGTACAGAGACAGAGAACCCTTGTGCACTTACTGGTTTTCCTTCAATAGTAACATTCTGAGACTATACTATAATATCACAACTGGGATAATGAAATTGACACAATCCACTGATCTTATTCAGATTTCCCCATTGTACACTCGTAACCATGTGTGTGTGTGTTAAGTTCTATGCAATGTTACCACCTATGTGGATTAATGTTCCATCACCACAATCAAGATACTGGGCAGTTCTAAAACAAGAATCCCTCGTTAGCTTTTAATACCCATACCCACCTCTCTCCTGTCCCTAAACCCTTTTATCCACTAATATGTTCTCCATTTCTAAATTCTGGCGTTTCAAAACTGTTATGTGAATGAATTCATGCAGTCTATGAGCTTTTGGGATTGACCTTTTCCCCCCACTCAGCATAATTACCTAGAGTACATCCAAGTTGTTGCATGTATGAATAGTTCAGTCCTTATTGTTGAGTAGTATTTTCCATGCTATGAATGTAACATAGTTTGCCTAATCATTCAGCTGTTGAAGGATATATGCCCTGATTCATATATCCTTGATTTGGGGCTATAATGAATAAAGCCATTATGAACATTCATGTTTACATTTTCATTTCTCTGGGATAAATGCTCAAGGGTACAATTGCTGGGACCTATGGTAGTTGCATTCTTAGTTTTATAAGAATGTAGTATGTTGTTTTCCAGAGTAGCTACAGCCATTTTATACTCCCACCAGCAATGTATGAGTGACCCAGTTTCTCTACATCCTTGTCAGCATTTGATGTTGTTACTACTTTTTTTCACTTTAACCATTCTGATAGAAATGCAGTGATATCTTATCGTGGTTTTAATGTGCATTTCCTGATGGCTCATGATGTTGAATATCTTTTCATGTGCTTACTTGCCATCTGTATGTCCTCTTCAGTGATATGTCTGTTCATTCCTTTCCCCCATTTTCTAATTGTATTGTCTTGTAGTTCCATTACTTTTGTTAGGTTTTTTTGTTTGTTTTCTGTTGAGGCTTCCCAGATTGGGAAGCTTGCTGGAGCTGGATCCTCTTTGTCATTTCTTTTCGCCATCTCCTGTCTCTAGGTGGAGGAGGAGAGCTTTGGTCCTGCAGGGACAAAGTGGATCCTCAGGCTGAGCTGCTGCATCTCTCTAAGTTCCACTCCACCCACTGGGGTATTACTTGGCAGAAAGGAGGAGTCTCAGACCAGGCAAAGAAGGAGAGTGCTTTCTCCAGATGCTCATTTTTGGTGAGGCTCCTAATGAATCCCCCTTGCTATGGGTGTCAGGCTTGTCTGATGCTGGAGTGACTCTAGTTCCATCTGGGGGAGGAATGAACCCACATGGGATGCTTTCTGTTCATAGGTCAGGGACTGGGAAATACCAGGTCTGTGTGGCCATCTCTTGGGTGGGGGAACCAAGATGCCTTGACTTCCAGACCGGCAGAACCAAACCAGCTCACCTTAACACCTTTCAGACCTCCAGTGTTTCCTATACCATTTTCAGGGTTTATAGCTGTATTTAGTGGAGAGGACCAGGGTAAAAAAAAAAAAAGTCTACATCATCTTGTTTAGACTGAAAGATTTAATTTACTTTAAAAAAAGAATATTAAATTTTGAAATAATTATAGATTACAAATTATAGTTGCAAAGAATTGCACAAAGGGGTTCTGTGTACCTTTTAGCCAGTTTCTTCATTTGTGTGTATGTGGGATGTGCGTGCGTGCGTGTGTGCATGTACAGCTCTATGCAATTTTATCTCATGTGTAGCTTCATGTAACCACCACAACAATCAAGATACTTGATCATCACAAGACTCTCAAGGAAATTATGTTGTGTGTAAAAAGCCAATCTAAAAAAATTACACACCACATTGATATAACATTTGTGAAAAAATACAATTATAGAGATGGAGAACAGTTTACTGATTGTCATAAGCTAGAAATGGGGGAGAAGAGGTGGATGTGTCTATAAAGTGTCCACTCTTGGTGTTGTAAAATCTATGGGTTTGGACATATTTATAATGCCATTTATCCACCATTATAGTATTGTAGACAGTATTTTCACTGCCCTAAAAATCTTCTGTGCTCTACCCTTTCATCCCTTACTCCCCTCCAGCCCCTGGTAACCACTGATCTTTTTACTTTCTCCATAGTTTTGCCTTTTCCAGAATGTCATATAGTTGGAATCATATAAAATGTAACTTTTTCAAATTGGCTTTTTTCACCTCATAGCATGCATAGCATTTGATGTCAGTGTTCCTAAATTTTGGCCATTCTAACAGGTGTGTAGTGATATCTCATTGTTGTTTTAACTTGCATTTCCCTGATGACATGTCATGTGGAGCGTCTTTTCATATGTTTATTTTCCATCTGTACATCTTCTTTGGTGAGGTTTTGTTAAGGTATTTGGTCCATTTCTAAAATTTAGTTGTTTTCTTATTCTTGAATTTTAAGAATTGTTTGTATATTTATGATAACACTCCTTTTCAGATATGGTTTTTGCAAATATTTTCTCCCAGTCTGTGGATTCTCTTTTCATTCTCTCGATTGCTCATTTTTCTAATGTGATTTTTTTTGTTGTGGTGGTAGAAAACACACATTATATTTACCATCTTAATCATTTTTAAATATATAGTTCAGAAGTGTTAAGTACATTTTTTTCTTATTCTTGAATTTTAAGAATTGTTTGTATATTTATGATAACACTCCTTTTCAGATACGGTTTTTGCAAATATTTTCTCCCAGTCTGTGGATTCTCTTTTCATTCTCTCGATTGCTCATTTTTCTAATGTGATTTTTTTTGTTGTTGTGGTAGAAAACACACATTATATTTACCATCTTAATCATTTTTAAATATATAGTTCAGAAGTGTTAAGTACATTCACACTGTTGTGCAACAAATTTCTAGAACGTTTTCATCTCGCAACACTGAAATGCTACTCAATAAACACTAATTCTGCCTCCTCCTCCTCTCCCCAGCCCTTGGTAACCATCTTTCTACCTTCTGTACCTATGATTTTGACTACTTTAGATACTTAATATGAGTGGAGTCATACAGTATTCTTTCTTTTGAGACTGGCTTATCTCACTTAGCATATTGTCCTCAAGGTTTATTTATGTGGTAGTATGTGACAGGACTTCTTTCTTTTTTAAGGCTGCATAATATTCTGTTATATGTATATACCACATTACATTTTCTTCATCCATTCAAGTGTCAATAGACATTTGGGTTGCTTCCACCTCTTGGCTATTGTGAATAATGCTGTGATGCACGTGGATGTGCAAACGTCTCTTTATGATCCTGCTTTAAGTTATTTTGGATATGTACCCAGAAGTGAGATTGCTGGATCATCTGGTAATGCTATTTTTAATTTTTTAAGAACTGCTACGGTTTGAACGTACCCTCTCCAAAATTTAGGTGTTGAAACTTAATGGCCAATATGATGTTATTAAGAGATGATTAGGTCACAAGTGTTCTTCCCCTTGTGAATTGGATTAAGCCCTCATGAAAGAGGCCTGTGCAGTGTTTGGCTCCCTTGCCATTCCGCCTTCCACCACATGAACACACAGCATTTCTCCTTTTCAGAGGATGCAACAACAAGGTGCCGTCTTGGAAGCCGAGAGCATCCTCATCAGACAACTGAACCTGCTGGCACCTTGATCTTGAATTTCCCAGCCTCCAGAACTATGAGAAAATGCATTTATGTTTTTTTTTTTTTTTAAATTACCTACTTTGTGGTATTTTGTTATAGCAGCACAAAATGAACTAAGACCAGAATGTCCATTCCATAATGGCTGTACAATTTTATATCCCCACCAACTGCACACAAGATTTCCAACTTCTCTGCATTTTTGCCAACACTTGCTATTTTCTGTTATTTTGATAGTGATCATTCTGATCGGTATGAGGTGATATGTCATTGTAGTTTTGATTTGCATTTCCCTGATTAGTGATGTTGAGCACATGCTATGGTCTGAATGCATGTGTCTTCCCAAAATTTGTAAGTTTAAATCCTAACCCTCAGTGTGATGTTATTAAGAGATATGGGCTTTGGGAGGAGATTAGATCGTAAGGGCAGAGCCTCATAAATGAAATTAGTGCCCTTATAAAAGAGTTCTAAGGGAGCATGTTTCCTCCTTCTGTCATGTGAGATTACAGTGAGAAGATGCTCATTTTGAATGAAGTGGTCCTTGCCAGACATCAAATTTGCTTATATCTTCATTTTGGACTTCCTAGCCTCCAGAACTATGAGGAATAAATTTCTGTTTTCTGTTTTGTTTTGCTTTGTTTTTTTTAAAGCTACCCAGTATATGGTATTTTGTTATAGCAGCCTAAATGAAGTAAGACTGTGTATTTGGAATTTTCTATTTTTTAATGTTGAGGTTTGAGAATTCTTTCTATATTCTTGATAAAAGAACTTTGTCAGATATATGATTTGCAACTATTTTCTCCTAGTATGCAATTTGCCTTTATATTTTCTTAACAGGGCCTTTCAGACAGGAGGCTTTTAAAATTTTGATGAGATCCAATTTTTCAATTTTTTTTAATGGATTATAATTTTGGTGTTGTGTCAACTCTTTACCTAGTTTTAGATCCAAAAGGTTCTCCCCTATGCTTTTTGTTTTCCCAGAAGATTCACTCATTCCTTTTTCGGAAGTTTTATAGTTTCGGATGACTGGTTAGTTCGGTTGGTTAGAGCACAGTCTTATAATACCAAGGTCACTGGTTCAGATCCCTATACTGGCCAGACACCAAAAATAAAATAAAAATAAAAGATAGAAGCTTTATAGTTCTATGTTTTACATTTAAGCTTATACGTATTTTGAGTTAAATTTCATATAAAGTGTGATGTTTAGGTAAAAGTTTTTTCTCCCCCGTATGGATATTCAATTGCTCAAGCACCATTTATTGGAAATGCTTTGAATTGTTTTTTCTACTTTGCTGATTTAATTTTAGTGCCATTCTTCAACTGTCATTGCAGGCCATCCAGCCATTTGATGTAGGTCTAGCTAAGGACGCAAACATTCTTGCCCATTGGTGATCTGTCTGTAAATGGATTCTCTCTTGTCTGAACTCAGCATAGCGTAGGGTAACAGAGAGAAGAGAGTTGGAGACAAACAGTCAGCAACCCCTTTTTCTTCAGTTCAGTTGGCAGAGAGGCTTTCATTGCCTTAGGCAGAACTTGACTGATTGAGACCAATTAGTGTTCAGCTCAATGAACAGTTATTTCCCTTGATCTTTGTCTCTTTGCTTATAAATAATGGGATGCTCAAGGGGACTTAGCTTTGGTCCCTCACTGGATTTCTTTCTGTCTCAGTCTAACAGATGTTTACTGTCAGATTCATGGTATTAGGCTAGGTGTCTATTATATTTGCCTTTTTGTGACTTTTTTTATTCATTGTTTTATTTCATCTGCTTGTGGATGTCAGGGAAAGTGGCCCAAGGTTTGCTTGCCTGTTCACATTTTCTCTTTAGCTTTGATCTAAGATGTATGGGGGTGTGTGGGGGGGTTGTTTTGGACTTTTTTTGAATTGTTTTATGACACATAATAATATAGTAAGATTATGAGCTGGCTGGTGAGCAGAATCCTAAAATTGTAATCTGCAACCATGTCTGTAACTGAAAAAGCTTAGACCAAAATAGTGGGAGCAGGGGGAGCGTGTTACAGTACAGATGGTCCTGGACTAGGATGGTTCAGCTTAACGAGTTTTCCACTTTGTAATAATGCAAAAGTGATACACATTCAGTAGAAACTGTACTTTGAGTCCTCATTCAACCACTCTGTTCTTCACTTTCAGTACAGTGTTCAATAAATTACATGAGTTATTCAACACTTTATTATAAAATAAGCTGTGTGTTAGATGATTTTGCCCAGCTGTAGGCTAATGTAAGTGTTCTGAGTACATTTAAGGTAGGCTAAGCTAAGCTATGAGGCTCAGTAAGTTAGGCGTATTAAATGCATTTTAGACTTACAATACTTTCAGCTTATGATGGTATTATTGGGTCACAACCCATCTTAAGTCGAGGAGCATCTATATTTCTGAACTGATTTCCTTTTGATCATCTTTAGAAAAAAAGAGTACTTGGTTGAGTAAGTAGGAGGACAGGGACAAAGAAATGTATACATGTTAGAATCTTAGTTTTAGAGATTTTAAGAGATAGCATTTAATATACTTGGTAAATTCAAGAATATTTCCAATGAAGTAGTACTTAATCTCTAAGCAGGTTTAGCTCTTATCAGATTTCTAAGTTGTCCATACATATCTTTTTCGATTGGGGAGAGGGGATGATTATGATTTACCTTCTGCCTGTTCTTAGACACAGCTCTGTTCTAGGGGCTAGAAGGGGCTTTGATGAGGGGTTCCCTGAGTGGACAGAGTGACGAACAGACTCATCAGACGTGTTCTTCCCACCAAATCCTGTTAGGTGCCGTGAACTTTTGCTCAACTAGATTCTCTAGCCAGTTCCCTTTATTTCCTCTCTTCTAATAGATAAAGAAATTTTACCAACACACAAGTGACAGAATTAGTCATTCACTCTTCTAGGCTTTCATACACCAATTTCACAGTACAGTTACGGTGCCTACAGGGTAATTCTATTATAGTTATTTGTGTATTTCTTTAGTCTATCACTGGACTTTGTATTCCTTTACAAGGGAAACTGTAATATTTAACTTCCTAGGCATAAAGCTCAGCACATGACTTGACTTAATAGATGCTTTTGGAATAAGTGCATCTGATGCATATTATTTTCTCTCCTGACAATTCCAGTTTGTTGGCAACGTTGAATTCTTTTTTATTGTAACATATTTAATTGTACATATCTGTGGAGTACAGAGTTGAATATCAATACCTGTGCAATGTGTGATGTTCATATCAGGATAATTAGTATATTCAGCATTACATAATGTAATTGTTTTTCATGGCCCTTTACCAATTCCTCCCCTATTGCCCCTCTCCCTTTCCCACCTCTGGTACACAGTTATTAACCCTTCTATACATTCTAAGTTTTTCTTTGGCCTTCCTTTGTATTACTCCACAGTGGGTTATTGTTTTGGTCACCTGTAGAGGTAGATGGACCACTACACAAGTGATGTGTTAGCTTCTGATGTGCCAGTGGGGCACTCACACTGGGCCAGTCTCCTTTCCTTATTCTCTCAGGCCATTTTGAACCTGCCTGTGAGGCCAGCCCTTCTCTTACAATCATGTAAGCAACAAACCTTTTCATACCCTCATGTGCTGTGTGGCATCATAAAGTCTTGCTATCAGAGTCATGCTTCGGGGTAGGAATCCATCTGCCTTTGCAAGTGACCACAACATCTATTCATTTTTGCATTGGAGTATTCTTCTCTTATTACCTTATCAGTTCATTGAACAAGGGTCTCTCTTAGTTCATTTTATGTTGATATAACAGAATACCTGAGACTAGGTAATTTATAAAGAAGAGTGGTTTATTTGGCTCATAATTATGGAGGCAGAGAAGTGAAGGAAGCATGGTGCCAATGTCCTGACATCTGCTTGGCTTCTGGTGAGGGCTTTCTTGACTTGGCAGAAGGTCAAAGGGAAAGCTCTTAGTTCATTTTATGTTGATATAACAGAATACCTGAGACTAGGTAATTTATAAAGAAGAGAGGTTTATTTGGCTCATAATTATGGAGGCAGAGAAGTGAAGGAAGCATGGTGCCAATGTCCCAACATCTGCTTGGCTTCTGGTGAGGGCTTTCTTGACTTGGCAGAAGGTCAAAGGGAAAGTGGACATGTGTGAAGGAGGTCAAAGGCCGGGAGGAACCTCATTTTTCACAACCCCCTCTCTTGGTAACTAGTCCATTCCTGAAAGAACTAATCTAGTCTTGTGAGAGTGAGAACTCACCACCACAGAAAAGACATCAAGCTGCCAAGAGGGTGGGGCCCTCATGACCCAAACCCTCGCAGTAGGTCCCACCTCTCAAAGGTTCCACCTCCCAACACCACCACACTGGCGACTGTGTTAGTCTGTTTTGTTGTTTATAATGAAATGCCTGAAAATGGGTAATTTATAAGGTAATAAAATTTATTTCTTACAGTTTTGGAGGCTAGGAAGACAAAGTCCAGGAAACACATCTGGTAAGGGCTGCCTTCTGGGTGGGAACTCTCTACAGGGTCCCATGGTGACCAGAGTGTCATGTGGCAAGAATGGGCTGAGCATGAGAGCTAATCTTCTCACTTGCTCTCCTTTTAAAACAAGCAGAATCACACCTGTTACTCCATGCGTGGATCAATCCATTCACAAAGGCACAGTTGTCACAATCTAATCACCTTTTAAAGGCCCCCCTTTTCAAATACCATAATTGGATTTCCCACTTTCTTAACACTGTTACAATGGAGATCAAATTTCCAACGCTTTCGGGGGACACGTCTAACCCATAGCAGGGACGAAGCCTCAACATGAGCTTTGGTGGAGGTAAACAACAGTTGAACCATAGCAGGGTCCATTTTATTTTAATAAATAAGAATAGTTAACTTTGAGCATCTACCCATGTGCCTGCTGCTTGGAATATGACACAGGGAAAAGTTTTAAAGTATTAATGCATTAGTTTCTTCACACCTTCTCCCAGCTCACTGAACCTCTTTGCTTGTACTCTGAGGCATTTTCTGGCCCTCACAGTAAACAGTTATATGTGAGCATCCCACTAGCAAGCCGGAAGCTAAAGCTGCAAATACACACTATCAAACAAATAAACGAAACTCACTAGGCTACGCAAGCTACTGAAAGATTGAAATTCAAGGAGAGGAAGATAAAGAGGAAGAAGAATCATATAGGAGGAGAGGGTGAAATTTTGAAACTTTACCTCTCTAGAACAAGGGCTGCCCCATGGGAAGAGACACAGGCAATATTTTCAAGGATGTTCAAAGTTTATTAAACTTGACCGTGATTTAGGGGAGACTGAGTTTCCCTTACACAGTTTGAAGGACTTGCAGAGTCTCACTCAGCAACTAACATTCTCTTCAGCATCTTCAAGGATCAAGTGATGGAGCAAAGGTGGGGGAGGAGGGGTGGGCGGGTTTGTAGCCATATAGAGCATTAGCTCTTCATCAGAGCTGCCTGGTACTCAACAGCTGAATTCAGTGGTAAAGTAGCCAGTGAATCCATTTTAAAACTTCTGATAATATATTTTACCCATGGTGGATAGAAAGAAAAAAAAATAGCTATCAGTTAACTTCTAGACCCCAGGGTGTTCAATCATGAAACTTTAATAAGGATCCCTTACAAATCAGGGCCTGAGCAAGTTTTGATCATAGCTAAGAAATGTCCCATTTTCTATACACTTTATACCATTTTTACAAAGGCCGTGGCTGCCTTGGATAATCAATTCAAAAACAACCACAATGCCCCTATATCAATAAAAGCACAAGCTTTTTAGTTTTAAGAAACATGCTCCATTCAATTCTTCTTAGGTTTCCAAATCTGTGTATAAGAGACCATTCCTTCCTTAAAAATAGAAGTCACATTCACCCTAGGTGCCATTAATGGGACGTGAAAGCTATAAAGTAATATGTAAACCCAATCATTAATCTCTTTTGATAACAACTAAATAAAAGTGCCTTTAAAATAATAAAGCACGTGTTGCACATGCACAATTAACTGATTAAGCTACCAAATATGCAATTATTCAATTATGAGGAATAAGGGCAAATTAAGATTAGATATGGCTTTTTCTAGAAAGAGTAATTAAATTGTTACATCAAGGAAACATGAATAATATTTAAGCTGAAGAAGCCAAAGAGACAGGAAATGTTGCACCACAAATATAGGAAGAGAGAAGGAAAAGAAATGAGTGCATGTGATTGGGATTAATGAAGAAAGAAAGGACAGAAAAGAAGGGGGAAAATATGAAAGAAGGTGGAAGAAGATTATTTGAACACACCAAGGAATATAATTGGAACACTCAATAAGATGTATTTATTTTCTTATCTTTTTTCTGGACAGTATTAGACAATCAAGCTACCTCTTGAATAAAATATTGGAGAGAATGCTATGGATCACAGTTGTTTTAAGACAAATTATAAAAGATAGTAACTAATCTTTCCTGCCTGCTCTTTGTTTCCATATGGGTTATAAGCAAGACAAGAAAGTATTCTGGAAGAGCTGTACTTTTCCAGAGGATGCACCTCATGATGGCTTGAAGCTTAGCTTATTGGAAGATGATGAATAATGCAGGTGGGAATTGTCCTCCAAAAATCTCAGCCTACCTCTTTATCTTCTCTCCAAATATTCATTCAAGCAGCAGGTATTAAACACCTACCGTATGTCAAAGACCATCTGCTTACTGGTGATTGATACAGTGGCCAAGAAGATAAACATTTTCTCTGCCCTAAGAAGGTCCCATCTTGCTCTTTATGTAAATAGCTTCTTTCTCTCCTCTCCTGATTTCTAATGGGACTCAGGCCACAGGTTTTAAAAACTGTTTGGATATACAGAAATATACAAAATGAGCAGTTGATGCTATACCTACCTTGAGGATTTTGTCCAAAACTCTGGTTTTGTAAGTAATCGTTACTTGTAATTTTAAAGTTCTTTGCGTTTCAGCAACTTGGATGAATTCCCTGACATCTACAACTCATATTCAGTCATAACCTTGGAAGGTTTAGCTCTGGGATTCTGAGTGTTTTGTTTGTTTTGTGTTTCCCTTCTACCTAAGAAGCCATCCTTTTTTACTTTTGATACACCTGAGACTTTTTATGGACTATCTAACAGGACATGTATTTTCAGAGACATTTCAAATGACTTTGAGCTCCATTCCTAGAGAGCGTAATGGAAACCACACACTCACGAGAAATGAGCCAACTGTCCTGAGCCGCTCTGACTTGTGTAGGCTGACAGAGGCAGCAGTACCCTGAGGCAGAGTTCTCTAGGAAGATGGAGATCAGAAAAATAAACATCTTCACTGGTCTCAAATATCAGCTGAAAAAGTCATCAATCCACTTTGCAGATTTAGAAACCAAGGGGAGGATAAAAATGTATTTGGTTGCTGTTTGGCATCAGAGAAAATTTGCTAACAAAGACTCTAGGGTAAAGAGGAGGACATTAAACGTTCTAGATTGCTAATTAAACTCTCTTCTCCAAATTTGGGTTGATCACCTATGTAATACTGGTAGATCTTAACTGTCAGGGTTCCTAGGTGTCTCACTGGGCAAAATTTTAAAAATTCTGCAGAATTACATTAAGTGTCTAATTCATCTGAAATAGTTGCTCTACTCCTCAGGTTTCATATTTGAGATTAAAAACTAAATCAGATCATGGGAAGGATGGTCTATTTAGGGAAGGTCCTTCAAGGATGGCTGCTGGGATTAGTATTGTAAAGGGATTATTTCTTTATTAATCCCAAACACAAATTAGTCCATATTCTTTGAACACATCTTGGAAATATATTTTCCGAGTCTTTCTCCTTACTCTCCACAATAGAAGCCTCTACTCAACTCGCTGGTTTGATTCCTCTTCTGTAATGACCAAGGTTATGGCTCTTAGGTGATGGTGTGGAAAAGCCACATCAATTCTGCATGATTGTTACTGCTGCTATGATTATTATGGTGTGAAATCTACACATGCCTGTGAATTTTAAATATCATTTTATTTGTTAGACAGTTTGTTTGCATGTCTTGCTAAGTCACAATTTCTCAGTAAACACATTGTTAGGGGACCACCTAGATTTTGCTGTGCCAGTCAGCTCAGGGGAGACTGGGTTGTCAGTGTTAAAGCTGAAGCATGAAGAATTCCTTTTAAAGTCCCCTGTTTTGGTTGTGCAGTCAGGGAGAATGAACATTTATAAAAGAAGAAATAGGTAAAGTGGAAGTTTTAATGGAAAGGAGGCTCATTATTTCAATGACTATTAGTGGATCTTTTTTAAACACTAAGAATTTAATATTATAATAAAAACAACTTATTGAGTGTTTTCTCTTTGCCAGACACTTCATCAATCCTCTGTGCTGTCAATGAGATCTCTTCACTAGATTATCTAAATACTTTAACTATAATAGTAATAACTGAACAGCAGCTGTAGTAACAATACCTAACAATTATTGAGTAATTACATGTGCCAGATACAGTTATAAGAACTTTATATTTATTAATTATTTGATCTTCACAACAGCCTAATGAGGTAATATAGCAGTCAAATATCAGAGGGAAACAGATAGCGTACTCAAATGGAACAAAGAAAAAGAGTTTTACAAAAGAGACAATTTAAAAAGGGTGGACAATATTCAGAAAAACCGAGAGGGGATGGTGAAGAACAACATGGGTCATCACCACCACTAGGCTCAGAGGGTCTAAACGGGGAGAAAGTAGGTGTAGATATGGCAGGGAGCCACTCGGCTGGAATTGCATTCTTGGAAGAACCAATCACCACCGCTGCTCTCCATGGGAGTAAGGGGAAAATGTATTTATAAACAAGCATAGCTGCCACATTCCCAACTTCTGTAACTGTTCATGATGGTTTATAATTGTAGCTTCTCTATTTTACCACTCACTGTACTCTTACCCTTTGCCAGGACTCTTATACTTTGGCTGGAAAAAATTCTGTACCTGGTGGTGTGATCCAAAACCTTCATTCTCAGCATCCAGGTCCTAGATAGCCCCATTACTCCAGGATCCCATTTTCCCATTGAGGATAGGAAAAGAACTTCCTTTGTAACACCTCCAGTCATGCCTAGCCTAGGAAGACAGCCAGCACATTGTTTTCAAAGAATGCCAAAACTCTTTCACGAATGCATTTTTAAGATTTTGGTAAAGTGAGTGTCCTGTGGATTTTCCTGGGGTGGTGGTGGTTAAGGCATGGATGAAAGAGTTACATATGAGATTTATCCAACCATTCCCATCTCATGTTTTCTGACTCCTCTTTAATTATACAGGTGAAGTTTTGACATTTCAACCTTAATTGGCTTTAAGGCATTACTGAATCTAAGTTTAATTAGCCAACCAAGTGGACTGTTAATTCTATTCCCAGTGAGGTGAATGTACCCATATCAATAAATTTGCCCCATGTGCAGTTTTATATTCTGGTATCTTTGGTCTAACACCCTCAGTGTCCACTCCCATGAATGTCATCCTAATTCTCTCCTCCTGAGATAAACTGGTAATGTCCTGAAGATGTTTTGATATATATGCCATTTCTTCCTAGATCTTGTCATTCTCTGTCTTAGCTATGCTCAGAGTTACCTTTTATTGTTTTTGTATTCAGGAGACCTGCTTCTGTCAGGGAAATTTAGGGACAAAAAGTTCTCAGCTTCATCTGTGTTCTGCCCAAATGTTGCTTTTTACTATATTGGGGTTTCACTCCTTCTCCATCAGTGTCATTACATAAACATAAATGAGCTAGTGGGGCTGAGCATTTCATTCGTTTCCCAATTCTGCATCACTTACCATCAGGCTCTGGGTTCTATTACAGACATATCAGCTCT
>NW_007728496.1:223076-224512 GCF_000696425.1 Galeopterus variegatus
CTACTATATTGGGGTTTCACTCCTTCTCCATCAGTGTCATTACATAAACATAAATGAGCTAGTGGGGCTGAGCATTTCATTGGTTTCCCAATTCTGCATCACTTACCATCAGGCTCTGGGTTCTATTACAGACATATCAGCTCTATGACTACAGGAGAAAAAGGGCTACTCCAAAGTTATCATCAAAACTTCCTGATTTTCCATTTGAGTTATGAGCTGAGAAGTTAAAGATTCCAATTTGTCCTTTTTCTGGGAGTCCATCAACTCTCCAGGGCTGTCAGAAGCAGCTAACTCACCCCCTAACATTCTGATCAATACTGTCACCATAGAAAAACTAAGTGCCATATTTGGTTTTCCAATACCCAGCCTTCCATTTGTGCTTCACCCCAACCATCCCCAGTGATAACTTGAATAATTATAATGCCATCCTATCTCATGGAATACCAATGTCTCATTTACTTCCTACAAGGAGAGTGTCTGTGCCCTTCTCAAATACGTGAGCTCTTCCTATTGTATCAGCTGTGGTTTTGGCAGAAAACTAAGGAGACATTCACATGGGGTAATTTAAGAGATTTGACTAAAGAAACTGTATACAAAGTTGTGATTGTAGAGAAGATAATGAGGATGGTGAACGTCCAGCTAGCGCTGACTAACACAGTTACTTGTTACCTCTTCTAAGCCTGGAGGGGCAGGGGGGGACGTTGCTACAGCATCCAGAGAGAAGAGCTGTGGTTTTAAGAGGAGACCGCATAACTGGAGCTTTGTTTTGGGTAGAGAGCAGCAGGCAAACCACTGAGATCTGATAGGAAGGGATACAGAGGAATAAATATTCTCACCTCACCCTTCCCCACCTTCTGTTTATCCGTGCTTCCCAGGGCCACATCCAGCTGGAAGGCAGATGGAAAGGCAGCCTGGTTGCTCCACTCCACAGAAGTCAACTTCCAGGGCAGAGAGCAGGGGGAGAAAGCATGAGCGTGACTGTGAGGGGCAAACGGAAAGTAAACAGCACAAAGAGGTACTGTTAATGTTCCCATTTTACAGATAAGAACACTTTTGGGAGCAAGAGTCATTTGTGCAAAGTCCTGCAGCTCACTAGCTGGGATTACTACAAAAAAGTACTGATTCCAGTCGCTCTTAACTGCATAGAAACTGCTTCATGGGGTGGTCGTTTGGCATTTTATTCTACAAAGCACTTGCTTGCTAAAGAGTCCTTGCTTTACTACTAACAATGTTTCTGAGATACAATTTGTTATTCCATTTTATAGAGAAGAAAGCAGGAGCCCAGAGAGATTAGGGTATGTTCCTAAACCTCACACTTGATAGGTGGTAGAGCCATCTAAGTTGGAGGTTCGCTGGATTCTCAATATGGTACGCAGGCAACCATGTCAGGGTAACAGCCTTCCTCCTTCCCTCCTTCTTTCCCTCCCTCCCTCCCT
>NW_007728496.1:225002-241081 GCF_000696425.1 Galeopterus variegatus
CTCTCTCCTTTCTTTTACTTGTTTTTCATCTTTTTGGCAATCCCCTTTCATTTTTAATGTGGAATATTCTTATGTTTAACAATAAACCTATTAATTTTTTTCAGCCATTTCCCAAGGCTAACTCTTGACACAATTGTAGATCGGGCAGGGTTTCTCATCCTACGTCCCCTTGCACACTCACGGATACCTGGGTGACTATCCCATCCTGTGAGGTTTGCCACCTCTAGGCACGTAAGAGTGGTCTGCCCAGCTCACAGCATAGGGATATGAAAGGAGGGAATTTGCTTTTTGCTGTGTTGGGACAAGCATTTCAACATCAGCTCTGAAGTATTAGATTTATTGTGCTATATATAATACCGATTAAAAAACACAACAAAATTATTTTTCAGTGGCTTAAGGCTCAGTGTTTTATCAGCAGAAAAAAAAATTAGCCAAAAAAAAAAAAAAAATGGGACAAATGTTCCTGGAATATTCTCTTAACCTATTTAAAGAATTGTTAAAATAATACTGTTCTCTAACACCACTGCCATTTTATTTTGGTTAATTTTTCTCCTGGGAATTATAATATTGGAATGATTTTTGTCTATTATGATATTCTGGGAATCTTATGTAAAAGTAGTAAATAAATCCTTTGACTTTTTGAGGCAGCTATAAGTTTGCATCATGCTAAATTAGAGAATTTGTCACCTGCAAGTCTATTTCCTATCTTTTGTGAGTCAGTACTATCACTTTCTTTGCCGTCAAATTAGGGCCAAGAACAAGTGTTCACTTAGAGTGTCAGATGACAAACTCTGCTTTAGTCACTGAGTGAATTCTGCACCTTGCTTTGCCTTTCTATTAATTTCTGTGCCCTGGATGCAATGTTCAAGTAGGGATAAAAGTGAAGTTCTGAAACTGTGTTTTAATTAGAGGATTACAAGTCCCTTTAACATTACCTTCTCCCACTGTAGGATTTAATCATGCATGTAACATGTTTTTGTTGAGTACCTACTATGTGCTATGTGTATCAGAGGGGACAGAGGCTAGGGTGGTTGGAACAAGGTGCAGGAAGAAGAAGGGATTAGGAAATGTGTTCTGAGAGGTAGCCATGGGCCAAATCACTGGGGGTCTTTGTAGTGAGATCCCAGGGCACTGGCATCTTTCTTCCCTCAGTGTGTAACTTTCCAGTTTAGTAGATTCTGGTGAAAAGAGAAAGGCTGAGAGCAAAGCAGAGCTGTACGTAAAGCTGAAAGATAGCATGTTCGTTTACTACCATTTAAACCTAGAGATGCTACTTGCCTTGATTTCAAGCTGTAACCAAGAGCCAGACAAGACCAGTGCCTGTACTCACACTTTAAGCCCTCAACCAGTGAGTCCTCAGAGGCATGACCCCTGTTAGACTTTCTGAAGCATCCATTTCCTCATTTGGAAAATGGGAGCAATATCTCCTTCTCATGGGAATGTCATGAGTATTCTGCAAAGCAATTTATTTAAAATGCTCATCTCAGAGCATTGCACGTATTATGGGATTAATAAATATTTTCTATTAGAATGATTATATAATGGTAGTAAAGGGTTTTTTAAGCATGGCTCATGGCTATTGGGAAAATGATATATACAGTCATTTGACATACAGACATATGGGGTCATTTTCTGAGAAAAGATAATCAGCTGTGGTGATGATGGCAATTTCAGTAGAGAATTTCCATTTTGAGTAATATTCTTGGCCTTATTCCAAGGTATTCTTCAAATATGTCTTTTCTTTGATCCCCAAAACATTAAATTATACTACATTAGCTAATGAAGTGAATAATGCTACTGATGGGCTTGACATTTCCTGACCAGTTGAAAAAATTAACCCTGCTGACTATAAACAGCCAGGAAATTGGTGACCTTTCAGCCATTAGCATCATTATGAAGCATAAAAAAGGTAAAGAGAAAATGAGTTATGCCTTGAAAATGAATTGTGGAGTCATTCATGCCCATGAGCACAAATCTAGGTTTCTGAGAAGCAGTGTTCCCAGCTACTGTGTGAGTGAAGAAAGCAAAAAAAAAAGATTAACACCACACTATCTCAGAAATGCAGGTTTTAATGTGTTTATCACCATGTTGCAGCTTGTTGCTGTGGACATTATGTGCTTATATTGAGATGCTACTTTTATTAGCCCCATTTTCCAGATGCTCAACCTAAGGCTCATAAGGCTTAGGTTCTTAGAAGAACCCCAGGGCAGTGTTAGTTGCCACTACACTGCTTTGGAAGATTGTAATGTGAGATTGTAAATGTGAACGCCAATCTGGATTGATCTATGCCTATGTCATACAGTCGTAGAAAATGGCACTGCATGGTTTAAACAGCAGCGAGAAGACAAGAGTGCACCTTCCTCATTGTACATGTCCTTCTCTCACTTCCAGCTGCTTTATTGAAAAGTTAACAAATGAGAGAAAGAAGACACCATGAACAGAGTTCTTTCAAAGCAGTAAACAAATAGGAGACTCCTAACCTACGTCTGTGATCTCCTATTCTTCTCTCTCCTCATTGCTAACCGTGCTCCAGCCACACAGGCCTTCTTTTTGTGCCTTAATATGACAGATTTATTCCCACGTTAAGGATGCTGCACTTGCTACTTTCTCCTGGCTCATTTTCCTCCAGACTTTATTTTCTTGTCTCTTTCTTGCATCCAGGTCTTAGCTCAGGTATTACCTCTGCCGAGAGGTCTCTGTTGATCTCCCTCTCCCACAGTCATCAACTCCATTCACTCCCTATCACTTTGCATGTTCTGGATAGCCTTTTTCACACTTAGTGTGTATTTATAAATTATCTGTATCCTCACTGGAATGTTCAATCAGTAATGTGGGGACTCACCTGTCTTGTTCAAAGTTGAATCCCCAGTGCAATGCACATAGTAGGCACTCAGTAAACCTTGTTGAATGTGCAGATGAATACTGCAAAGGGAAAAAATATCATGTGAGGAGGTGCTTTTATGCCTCTATGTAAAATACACTTTTCTAGCATATCAATTATACTTGTACTTGAAAATCAGAGCCCAAACGTGGAAATTATCAAAAGAGCAAAACAAGAGGCAGAATTTGCTCAATTATCCGAGACTGCCTGATACTCTCAAGGGAAATGTATTCCTGGTATAATAGGACAGCAAAGAAAGCAGCAGTCGTGATTTAGAATCAAAGGAAACTTGGCCCAAAGGTTTAGCATAACACAGTGTTACTGGGACTCCAGAAAAGCACCACGCAGAATTTATGGCAGAACTCATTTCTTTTCTTCTTTTATGTGATAGTTCCGGCATATCATAAGAATATAATTCCAATACTATAATATGCCCAGGGAAATCAAAAAAGCAGTATGACAATAGAGAGCACAATGTAAAGAAAGCCCACATTGAATTTACAAGCAGAGAGGTGTGCTCTCAGGTATAATGATTACCCATTTCTTTAACACATGCACATACACACTTGCACGCATATGCACACACATACACACACTCTCTATTTTCTTGCCTAGACTTCCTAAGTTAGCTTATTTAGAGTGAGTATCTCACCTGCTATTAAGTGAGATATTTTTCTCCTGAACATGGGAGGCTGAAGTGAATGACAGATCAGAGGTCCTTATGTCCCCTGAAAAGGACAATCTTGGAGCATTGTGGGGTGGTGGGCAGGAAAGTGACTTTCTAATGTGTTCTGGGACTGTAAGTTTAATCACAGCTAACATTTAATTAGGATCTTAACATGTGCTAAGCAGAGTTCTTAGTCCTTTTTCATACTGTCTCATTTAATTTTCTAAGCAATCTCCTGAAGTAGGTACTATTGAATTCTACATTTTAAGAATGAGAAAATGAAATCTCGAGAAATTAAGTAATGCATTCAGTGTTACTCAGGTATTGAGTGATAAGGCTGGGATGCATGCCAGAATGTCTCTCCCCGCTGCAGTGCTCGTCGTGTATGCCACCATTGGCCTGGGCCCAGGACTATCATATCATGATGCTATAGTAATAGCACTTAACAAGCATTTAGCATGGACTTGGGGCTGTCCAAGGTTCTCTGTTTTCATTCACTTGATGCTCACAATAGTGTGTGAGATAAGTTCTATTATTATTATTATTCCCATTTTACAAATGGGAAACACCAAGGCCCAGAGTAGTTCAATAGCTTGTGCAAACTCTCAGCTAGTCACTTGTGAGGCTCGGAACCCAGTCAGTGGATCCAGAATCCATGCTCCTGAGCAGTATGCCATACATTTTGACAATGTAGGCTATGATGTTTTCCTATCACTTGATCCCAAAGACCCATGACAGTTGATTTGGAAGGAAAATGTCCCATCGTCTGAACTCCATTGGGGGAAGGATGAACATTATCAGCAGTACTTGTTCTAGAAATCAGGAGGTAAAATAGTTAAGCATCTTTCCAGGTCAGCACCCTCGAGGGTGAACTGATCTGATTTGTAACAGTTTCAGGACATAGCCATTTCCTCCTAGGACAGCCCAAATTTGGACCTCATTTCTTATGGGAGCACTGAGGTGAGAGGGCCTATTTGTTTATATTAATGGCTTATGTGTTTACTTGTCTATTTCCTATCTTCCCCCTCTAATATATGAAACTCATCAAAGAAGGGACGTTTTCTTGCTTGTTTAGTTTTGCACGCACAGTTCTTAACCCAGTGCCTGGTAAATAGTAGGCATTCAATAGATATTTATAAAAAAAAAAATCTTTGTCTGTAAAGAATTTGCAGGAGGCAGTGATAAAGTGAAACAGCATGAAGATTTTGGAGTAAGACCTAATCAAGTTTTTATACTTGTTCTCCCACTTTATAGTAACATGATTGAAGTCAGACACAAGTAAGTTCTGTTCTGGGTCCTGATTTTATAGTAACATAACCTTGGGAAAGTCACATAACCTTTCAGAGCCTGAATTTCTCACTATGGGAAGTGGGGAATACACATTCCTGCCTCGAGGGGTTGTGATTGAGATGAGTCAATGAATGCAAAGTACTTAGTAAAAGGTCTTGTTAATAATAAATATTAGATCCCTCGTGTTCCCTTCACATTCCTCATCCGTTATTGCTTTTTGTGGCAACTGTAATATTAGCACATACCAAAGGCATCAAAAGAATCTTGCTTGAGAAGGTTGAGAAGGCTTAGATTTTCTTTTTCTTTCTTTTTTTTTTTTTTAACAATAAACACATCTATGTGGCAAATGTCCTGCCCTAGGATAGGCAAAGATATTTATGTTATTTCAGTAAGTGTAAAAGGAATATAGCACGGGATGCAGAGTGTGATTTCATGTATGTAAAAAAGTTATATATTTCCATGGTAAAATTCTAGATATATATATACAGAATGTTAAAAGTTGTATTATTAATGGCAGCACAATGAATAATTTTCTTTCACCTTTAAAAAGTTTGCTCTTAGGGGCCGGCCCGGTGGCGCACTGGATAGTGCGCCGCTTGGGAAGCGTGGCGGCGCTCCCGCCCGAGGGTTCGGATCCCACATACAGACCGGTTCCCGCTCACTGGCTGAGCGAGGCGCGGGAGCAACACCGAGGGTTGCAATCCCGTTGCCGGTCCCTGGTCCGGTACGGGGGCAACACTGAGGGTTGCGATCCATTGCCGGACACAGAAAAAGACAAAAGACAAAAAAAAAAAAAAAAAAGTTTGCTCTTATTTTTTATATCTTCCACAATGAACATGATGTTGTTTTATATGCAAAAATATTGTGCCTTAAGTTTATGGCTTGACTCATACAAGGCAGAAGGGAAAAGTCTCCTTATGTATGGTCGAGACTTTATTTTTCAATTAAATTCAGAGAGAAAATGAGGACAATCTCTCAGGAGTGGAGACATAATTTCCTTTGTCTCCACAGGTCTTCATTCTAGAAGAACTGGAGATGAGGATGCTGGAAACTCTGCCCAAATGTGGCATGTGAGGACCTAACAGATTCATCTCTCACATACAACTGGTGAAGTAAGACAAAGTGAATGTTCCTTTATTTCTGATGCTGGTAAACACCAGAGCGTGACACAGTCTGATAAATCATGACTATTGCTAATGTCGGGCACAGGCACGGATAACTCTCACGTAGTTAAGATATACTCACCCTCTGTACTAGATATGCTCCTAGAAATTTTTGTAGGAATCAAATTTTTGTGAATTGAATTGTTAAGGAAGCTTGCCACGTAAAGTAACTGTATATTCTGTTGAGAATCGGTATGAGAGATAATTAGCAACTCCTCTTCCATTCCAGTTTCTCTCAACTACTTTTTAATACTTTTCGCTCATTCATTGAAATAGAGTAAACATATTGTGTATTATTAACCATCACATATCAGCATTTTTAATGGTTGTTTCATATTCCATTAGTGGATGCCTCAAAATTTTATTTAACCAATCCCCAATGGCTCAATGTTTAGATTTTTTTCTGATGTTTATTATTCATAACATTTTACTTCCTTGTAGTTATAGATTTAAATACATTCATAGACTATATGGTTTGAAAGAATATATGTTTCTGGGACTCTAGTTACATAATGCCAGATTGCTTTGCAAAAATGTTATATAACTTCCACCAGCAGCATAAAAGAGTTTGCATTTGCAAACTGATCAGTTTTGGCTGTTATCATTATTAAAACATGACAATTTGATGGTTAAAAGTGGTCTTACATTAGAAGAATTTCCATTATTTTGCTTACTAGTAAGATAAAAAATTTTTTCTCAAGAATTTATATACCTTTGCTGTGCCTTCTGATTCTTGTAACAAATCATAGTACAAACTCGGGAGACAAAATTGTTTGGGCTTGAATTTATAATATTCTATTTATTAGCTGAGTCATCTTGGGCAAGTCAGTTAACCTCTCTGTGCCTTATAAAATAGCAATAGCGATAGGAACTACTCCAGAAGATTGATGTGAAGATTAAGTGTGCTGAAATACTTGTAACATCCTTGGAAAAGTGTTTAGAAAATAAAGTGTTTAACAAATGTTAAATTCTTCTGTGAATTACCCATTTGGTATTCTCCTCTGGACACTATTTTTTAAAAGAGTCATTGATAACCTGCACAGAATGCAGAAGAGAGTGTCCAGGATGACATGAGGTCTACAGAATATGGTCCACGAAGAGCAGATAGAAGCTGGTGATAGTGTTTTGACTAGTGAAGACTTTGAGCGATATAGGAGTATGAGAGATGTTTTCGTGTATGTGAAGGAATTTGTACAGAAGAAGGAGTAGATAATCTCCAGGTGACTTCACAAGACAGATCTTAGACAAATACATGTGAGCGAGAAGAGATTTTGGAAGAATTTTTAATAATGTAAGTGTGGTAGATATGTTTTTTCCTGCCTAATATCCACCTATTTTTCCTCCTTCTGGAGGCAGTAGCACCCTGATTGGTCCTGGAGCCCAGTTCAATCTGATTCTAAATCCAGGTGGTCTGGGTGGGATAAACCATCACCAAGTTCAGCCCTTTACTAAGGCGTGACTAATTTATTATTTTATCTCCCTTGACACTGTTAGTGGGTCAGGAATAAAAACATAATACTTATCAGGCCAATAAGATTCAAGTCTTGGATTTAAGCGTGGCATCTGAGATGGGTAGTGTTTAAAACTGGAGCTATTAACAACCTTCTTGCCAACATCCAAGAGCCTGCTGGAGAGTGAACCCAATAAAGAGAAAGCCATGCCCTTGATGATATTATTTGAGCTCCCAGATCCAGCTTTGCATGAATGCCACACTTGGAATTCCTGGTTATGTAAATGGTCTGAGTTGGATTTCTATCACTTGCAACTTAAGGAATCCAGGCTGAATCAGGACTAAGCAAGTTCTTTATCATTTAACGTGCTCAAGCTAAGGATGGATGAGATCAATCTTTAGGGTATTGTTAGTGATGTGTACTTCAGATAAAAGACAAAATTAGATCAATATTCTGTGAGAGCCTTTTTCATCATTTTGGATTTTTCCCCAGTTAAATGCAGGTTGTTTAATGGTTTGCCTTGATTTATATTTAAAATTACATCTGTCAGCCTGAAAATCCTAATCATTTTAGCCATGAATGTCTTCTGTTTGTCTGTCTGGATGCACTCTCCACTCTTTTCCAACTTACTCTGTGCCTTGGAAGGGCTTATCTGTGTAGATCACATCAGTGGGTTCTCTTTCTTTCTGCCTTATGCCAAAACTGGCACATAGGAGGCCTGAAGAACAATGTGATGCTGGTATTTGTTTCCTGGGTCCATCCCTGCGACATCACCATGGCCTGATGGCTTCCCTTAAGCAAAGCTTACAGTACTTCCAGTGACCCTTTCCACTCGGCCCTCTCTGTCTCTAGGTTCTGGCACCTGCTCCCTTACCTTGCTTTTGCACACCCAGGAATATGAATGATGCAATATCCTTGTGATTTCCCAGTTCCCTGCCTAAAGGTATCACTCTCCTTAAATTACCCAGTTCGTGCTTACCATCTGTTTCTTTCTAGGATACTGAATGATACAGAAGTATGCATTTTCATACTCTCTGGCTTGTCACGTGACTGTGTAGTGTTCAAAGACTCAGCTGCCAGATCCCAGCCCCCCGCAAATCAGGCGATATCCCAGAACTGACAGCCCTAGAGAAAGCCATTTAGAATTCAGCTTGAAGTTGTTGATAATTCAATCAAATACATCATAATAGAAATAATTAACCAAACCAGTAAATAAATGATGTTAAAAAGTTAATGTTGGAAACTTATTGAATATGTATGTTTTATGTTTTTCATCTATGCTGAGTGTTGGAAAACTGTCACTCTCGATATTTATGTAGATTCTTATTGGGAAGAGTCCCAGGAATCATTAATATAAGATTATTAAGAACATTAGTCTTTGGTTTATTAAGTTGAATATTTTATATCTTTTGGAACCAGTGCATATATTGGTTGAAAATATGATCTTGGATGTCAGAGAAACCTGGATTGAACTTCTGAATCAACTACTAATGAGCTGCTTGCCCTTGAGAAATAAAACAGATTTTAAAACTCTACTTCCTCATTTGTAAAGTGAAGATTATAATAGTATATATTGCACATCCTGCATAAAACACTTAGTGCAGGGTAAGTGCTCAATTACGTGTTAGCTAGTACTATTAGTATCACTGTGACTACTATATTTTCTCTATCAATAATCATCATTTGCCAGCTATTCTAAGGCTCATAAATTCTAAAGTCTAAAGGGGCAGCAGGTAATGTATGTGAGTAAAGACAGGTAGGCATAAGAAGCTGTTTTGCCCTCTTACTCTCTCCTTTATAATCTGACTTTTGATAGAGAGGTAGAGAGAGATATTTCTGTAGTCTAAGAAAAACAGCCAGGTAAGCCTAATGACACATGGCAAGTGACAATGAGCCTAGTTTTTCAGGGAGTAGAGCAGACACCTTTCAGCTCCTAGTGCTTGTTGCATTGTAGGAATATGGACCAAATATCGTGAGGCTTTTTCAAGAGAAAAAATCTTGATTTTTCAAGAGAATTTAGAAATTTGGATTTTCATGAGAAACAACTCGGTTTAAAAATATCCTAGTGCTTGTTGCATTGTAGGAATATGGACCAAATATCGTGAGGCTTTTTCAAGAGAAAAATTCTTGATTTTTCAAGAGAATTTAGAAATTTGGATTTTCATGAGAAACAACTCGGTTTAAAAATATTGGCTCAATGTTTTTAAAGACAATGCCAAAAAAATAAAACATATCTTGCAGACTAAATTAAGAGCATAAGGCACCACTGTGAGTTCTCACTTAGGGGATTAAAATTACCTGGTTCTGATTAGACTAATCTATAAAAGGCAGGGACATCAACGGTTAGTTCAACGGACACATAATTCTCTCTGATGGAATAAGACAGCGCTTGGGAAATTAGTGATGGACTCAAATAGAGTCTCTCTGACCGCCCTTATTCCCCATTCCCCCAGCCAACCCCTAATACTATGTCCCTCTTCCCAACCATGAGAAGTGGAGAGGAGAGAGGTTCAGCAACAAACAGATCCACATGGGCAACACTTCGATCCTCTTGGTCTAGAAGCTAAGAAAAGGAAATACGGAAGGACCCCATACCTTTAGTTTTACTTACCTCTTAGCTATCACAGTTAAAACACACTGTGCTAAGGAGGAAGAAAAAACGTATCTTGGCCTGACCTCCTTTCTGGGTTGTTTTTCCACTTGCCTGTGGGCTTCATTAAATGTGCCGGAAATAAGCTTGCAGCTAGGAAGCCAGAGTAAGCAGTCTTTAAAATAGGTGCCTACATAGTCATTCCTTCCTAAGGAGGAGCTGGGGCAAGAAAGGTGGGGTGGGAATCTCATGTCCTTGAAGCCCTTCAGCATCACACAGGGGATGGAAAATAACCCAACAATGGGCTTGCAGTGGGGATTGGTGGGGCCACTGGATTCTGAGTGTTTGGGGAGGGGCTTAAGTTTTTTGTAATGACCCTCACAGATTTCACAGATCATTTAATTAATCTTTCTTTTCACACTCCTTTTTCTCCATGCTCATTTTCACATAGATTCATTCATTCATTTAATGACTCTTCCATATATTTATTTTTTAAGTGACTATTATGTCCTAGACACTATGCTGGGCACTAGGGATATTATGAAAACCAAGAAACTGTGTAGGAAATAAGAGACATTTTAAACAACTGGCCAAAGAATTATTTTGACAATTCCAATAGAAATGGGAGTGCAGCCTTTATTGTATTTCTCTGATCTCATTTGATATAAATATGATGCAAATTTTCCACTACTTTGTGACTTCAGACTTCATCGGTCTTCTAAGCACTGCATTATGTTTGAATATGCCTTCTTTACTGGATTCAAATTACCTAGGTTTACATTCTAGCTCCTTCACATTTGCTAGCTGTGTGAGTTTGGGCACA
The DNA here is from genome assembly GCF_000696425.1 of Galeopterus variegatus. Taxonomy (NCBI): domain Eukaryota; kingdom Metazoa; phylum Chordata; class Mammalia; order Dermoptera; family Cynocephalidae; genus Galeopterus; species Galeopterus variegatus. The sequence continues at coordinate 235,868 of NW_007728496.1, forward strand.
TTGCTTAACTTTATTGTGCCTCAATGTATTTATAAGATGGTATCACAATAATACATAACTAACAATAGCATTAAGACATTCAAAAAAACAGGATAAAATGAGCTTGGCACAATGTTTGGCTCATAGTTAATGTTCATTGTAGTAGCTGCTAATAATAGTATTAGTATAATTAATCTGATATTATTATTAATTGTCTAATGGCATAGGTATGTAGATCAGAGTGAACAAAACATTCTAAGGCAGCAAATTTAGACTGCATAGAGGACTGAAATAATTGCAATTGCAAACAGAATGAAAAAGCGAAATACATACATAAGAACACGGAGTGGTGGTTTGAATTGCTTAAATTATCTGCTATGGTAGAGTAGAGACTTGTATGACTTTCCTGTGAGTTTAATTGCTAGTTACAAGTAATCAAGTCCCAGGTTTTTGTGAAAAATATTTAATTGCTTCAAGCCTATGCTTCATTTAGCCAATATTGGCAACCAGTTTTAAGTTGCAGAGTATACTAGACAGGATGCTGTTGGTTGTAAGTAACAGAAACCAAATATGAGTTGGGTTCACACAGAGAGAAACCAGCATCAATGATAAGTAGGGTTTGAGTAGCCTTTCTCTCTCTCTCTCCTTTCTCTGATGATCTCTGCATGTCATCTTTCTAATATTTTCTAGTGTAGATGGATGTTCTCCATGCAGCATGAACTGTGGCCTCATGTTCCCATCAGTTTAGGGAGAGTTTCCCAACCCTACCTTAATTTTGAAAAATCCTGTTCAAGGAGTCTGCTGGCATTGCTTAGGTCACACGCCCACACACTGGACAAATAACTGTGGCAAGGAAAGGAGGGATGTACTATGAGTCTATCAGCTTGGGTCATACACCCCATAACCAGGGGTTCAAGTGGATTACTAGAAGTAGTGATGGGGAATGGGAAGGAAGCACAGGTTTGGGAATTTTGAGAAACAGTCAGCCACCCTAAGTTGTGTCTCCTTCACAGGATCTGGAAAGCAGTCAATAATTGTCCCTTCCATGTATTTTCCCATGCTATGTGATGATTGTTAGATTTAGTCTCAAGGCATTTGGACTATAATGAGTCTTTAGAAGTTTTATTCAATATTCATTTTTTAGTGGAATCACACTGGACTTCACTATTTTTCAAACATATATCCTAGTCCAATTTCTTACAATATCTTGTTAGTCTCTTGAAAGCTATCCAGGATTTTTACCAGCTTCAAAAGAATCATAAGTATTACTAACATTTTAAAAAATCTGTATTTTTATCATGAAGAATATAACCCTAATGGGAGAAGGAAAATGCATGATATTTGTATTTATAATTCCATAGAAGGTATATGCACAAAAATGTTCTTTAAATGGGGTGAGAGTAAAACATACAGCCCACTGTGGCACATAGCAAGGCTTCCACAGATGTATATTTCTCTATTCCCTACCCTTTCCTCTGACGCAAGTTAAGGCATTTATGACACAGTTTGCATACAAAGCCATATTCACCAGAACAGGTGTTTCACTCTGGGTTTTATACCATTCAAATATAACAGAAGGGAGATGAGGATTCTTAGAGAAAACTGAGAGACATTTTTTTCCTGATAAAGAGCTTTTTCACATTTGTATACCAATTCTCCACCCAAATCTTCCCACACCTTGAACATTCTCTCTTTTATTTGAAAAATAGAAAAGAAAATCTCCCATTTATTCACAACTTATTTTCTGAAGGTATGATATTCATAAAAATTCATGCTGGTTAGATGCACATTATTCAAACACTTAGGGCATGACTACCTGAGGTACACTATATTGTGATGAAAATTAAATTGTTTGATGATGAGTTTCTGTATTCCAACATTACAAGAAACATTTGGCTGATGAGAGGCTGTCTATCTTGAAAACGATTATGATTTTATTTTACAACCAGCTCTTTCCATCATCTTTTAACTCTGGGGATGAAACATTTAAGTTTCAATTAAAAATCAAGGAGCTTCTGTCTCCAATGAAATGCTTCATTCAGAGAGAATTCATTAAGTAGCTACTGTGAGTGGAAACCTGCACCGATAGGACTAGATTGAGTGCAGAATAACTCTGATAATACCCTAATGTCATTATTATTATTAGAACAGTGGAAGATTTAGACTATTGTAGCAAATGTCTCCATAGAAAATGCAGTTGAACTGCAATTTTTATCAATAAGATTTTAGATTTTATCATTCATGACTAAACTGAGAAATACAAAGAAAGGAAGTAGTTTCTCTGAAGTAACATATGGGATTTACTTAGGCTTTTAAATCCTAAACTTCCCTGCTCCCAATTTTCCTCATAGTCTATACATCATCAGAACGATGCTATTAAATTTTAGGAAATACTTAAAAATAGTCCTCTTCCTCTCCTTTTTTTTTTTTGAGCTGGGAGTAGTCTGGCTTGTCAGTTGAAAGCAGATGCATTTAAGGATTTATTTTTGAGCTTGGAATTCAATGAGGAGTTATATTCTCCTTTTGTTATGCTCAATAGTACATTTAGGATGTGTAATCACCTGTTGATTATAGTTCAGTATTAAAGTATTTTCTGAGCTTGGAATGAGTTTAGGTTTTCTTTTTTCTTTGTGCACATTTTGAACTGTTAACCCAATGCGTCCCTCTACACAGGAGGAGGGGGAAAAAAAATGACACATATTGGATATCAGCAGGGTGGAAACAAGTAGACTGCAAACTCCTTCAGGGCAAGAAGAATGAATAATACATCCTTACAATCCAATCAGTACCTGTTAGCCTAGTGTCTTGCTTATGACTGATATACAGAAGGTGATAAATGAATAGATAAACAAATGTATAAAATAAACATATTAACCAAGCAAATGAAGCTAGTTTGTATCTTGTTTGGTTAGAAATGAGAGCACAATATTAACAATTTGAAGGATCCAAGTCCTTAGTTGGTCTTGAACAGCAGCTTTATGGATGCCAGGAACTAAAATGACCAGAGCTCTCTGTAGGTAACAAACACCCACAGAATCAAACCCTCTGAAACTCTGTTGCACCTAACTGTGCGTTCCTCATGAGGGTGCTCATGTGGATCCACTTCCCAAACTGGTGTTCTCAGAACACTTTTTTCCATGGCATTAATCAGTGAGCGGTGCAGAAAGGGTTACATGCTTTGGTAAATTTGAAAACATTTGGGTAAAAATGCAAATAAACACAATTGTACAGCTTCCTTCATTGAAGACTTCTCAGAGCCTCTAAAAGACTAATACGAAAAGTGAACCTCCAAGAGAGGGTAGAGATACTCTTCCTAAACTTACGTAGACACAGAATTGTTTGTGATGTTTGTTTGTTAGTTGTAGCATTGTTTTGTTTTATGACGCACCTATTAACATCTCCTAAAATTAGATTTATGTGGAACGTAATGTGAGAAACATTAACCTAGAGAATTAGACAGAGCCAAATTTAGCTATGTGGGAAATTCATCCACCTTTGCAAATGGCAGCAGGATTAATTTATCTTTTTTGTTGTTTATTTGTTTAGTATTGTTTTTTTTAATTGAAACGTATTGATTATACAAGTTTGTAGGATACAGAGTTGAATTTCAATACATGTATACAATGTGTTATGATCAAATCAGGGTAAATAGCATATTCGTCATTTTGAAACTTAATCATTTCTTTGTGATGAGGACATTCAATCTCTTCGAGCCATTTGACAGCATGTGGTAAATTATCGAATTTATGCATTTAATTTCAATACATGTATACAATGTGTTATGATCAAATCAGGGTAAATAGCATATTCGTCATTATGAAACTTAATCATTTCTTTGTGATGAGGACATTCAATCTCTTCGAGCCATTTGACAGCATGTGGTAAATTATCGAATTTATGCATTCGTATGTGAAAAAGCATATCTAATTGAAAACACAATTGGTGTGATGATGATGATGAGAGTGACAATTAACAGCTAAGAGTTATTAAATGCATGTCATGTGCAAAGCACATGGTATTATCTCATTTAACTCTAATGAATCCTATAAAGAGAGTTCAAAATTGAGGGACTATATATGAAAAATTTAATTTACTCGTCCAATTGTTGAGTAGATCTTGTGTTAAGCTAGATCTTTGCCCATACCACTATACAAAAGACCTCCTTAGAAGTAGAATTTTACAACTAACACAAGGCATAGTAGAATTAGTGCTGGGTGACAACTGTGTTCCTTTGTTTGCTCTTATTTATATCTAATGTATTTTATTTATATAAAATAAATATTTTCAAATGTACAGAGAAGTAGATGTAACAAAAGTATCACCCACATATTCACCTACTATATTTAACAAATCTTAACAATTTGCCATATAAGTATGCATATACCATACATGCATATGTATGTGTATGTGTATTAATGTGTTCCAGTACATTATAATTTTCTTTTGAATGTTCAGATGTCCCAACTGAATAATTTCCTTTCAGTTATCTCCTCTATCAACCCAGTTATTCTTTGAAAACTTTCTTGCTTTCAGACAAAAGATGTCTCGAGTACATCTAGACCTTCCCTTCTTCAGGTCTGGAATCAACTATTTCTCTAAGGAGCTCAATTTCTGTTAAAATGAATGGTGTTTAGAGACCAAAATCTGGTGCTGGAATGACTTTGCCTCCAGACTCTTAATGGACCACGTCATCAAGAAATGTGCGAGTGTGTGTGGAGAAAATTGTAAAATCATATTGATTTTTAAGTTTCTACTCAACTTATTTGATTTTACACTTGTTAATCTTTTCCTCTTATTTTGAAAATGCTTAATTTCTAAAAAAACATTAACCTAATTGTTTATTTACATTTTGCTACAATGTCTATAGAACATTCATAGATTGCTGGTAGAGTTTGGATATGGCTCCCCCGCCCCCCCAAACCTCATGATCCCTGACTTGGCAATGACATTGGGAGCAGTGTGCTTTATGGGAGGGCAGATCCCTCATGAATAGATTAATGCTCTCCTGGGGGAGGGAATAGTGAGTGAATTCTCCCTGTTAGTTCCCAAGAGAGCTGTTTTTTTTTCTTTATTTTTTTTATTTTTCTTTTTTTGTCTTTTTTTTTTTTCCGTGTCCGGCAACGGATTGCAACCCTCAGTGTTGCCCCCGTACCGGACCGGGGACCGGCGACGGGATCGCAAGCCTCGGTGCTGCTCCCGCGCCTTGCTCAGCCAGTGAGCGGGAGCCGGGCTGGA